>NW_022986946.1:82355-239045 GCF_010093935.1 Zasmidium cellare ATCC 36951 | reverse complement strand
CCCCCCCCACCACACAGCCCTCAAGTCTAGCTGAACGCCTCTGCTTTGGAACTCCTGCCCGCAAAACGCAGCCTGACTATCTGCAATGTTGCTAGCAATGACCTCTAGAGTCTGCCAGTCCGCTCTTCGCAGCTCCTGCTCTGCAACAGCTTGAATTATTCATTTACTGAACGTGATACTTCCCCACTTTCCTGGTTGTAGATCACTTTGGAGTCATCTAGCACCCAAATGAGCTTCTCGCAGAAACAGACACACGACAAATCTGACTCATAGGTCTTTCTGTGAAGCCACATTCATCAAAGTCTTGTTGGTTTGCCCCACATCCAACACGACGGGTGGGGGGATTGTAGACCTGCGCGCAAAGATTCGCTAGCCAAAAGTTGAAGGCTCTACGAAGCGAAACTAAGGAGTAAAACGCTTCTAAAGTTCAAAATACCGAACTCTTGCGATCTGAACATATTTTTTTGACTTTTTGACGCAATAGAGAACGTTGTTCCGATAAACACGTGTTGATACGAAGTTGGTATGTTCAAAACTGGCTGAGTTATACGAGTTTGACGTTTTCAAAACCGAACTTAAATACAGGGCTCTGCAGCAAGGTGTAGGCCTCTCCTCTTACTGACTGAACTTCCTCCTTCTTTCTTTAACAGCCTGATCGTAGAGGGAGGCTCGCACCCACCCACCACACCCTCAATTAGAGAGATACTACACGTATTCACATTTCTAGGGGGCCCATCCATTCTAGACACCGCCGAGCGCAACTTCCGCATTCGGCAGTTGTCAGAATGGCTGCCCTCATTAAAAGGCTGCAGAGCGTCAAAAGATACCTCAAATGAAGTGCATTACCGACTTAAAAGATGAGCAACAGTAGTCGAACGCTAGAGGAGATATAGCTCTTTGAAGTTTGCAATACCGATGGAAAGCAAATGGTACACCTAGATGAACGTTGTTACCACCCGTAAATTGCACCTGCCAGAATGACATTACTATTTCGACAATCGCATTCGCCGATTGTGTATCCTCCCACCTGCCTCATGCCTGTTAATGTACAATTTGCCGTCTTGCGGGCATCTCACCCGCCTATCCTCACATCCTCATCATTGCCTGCTGCCCACCTTTCCGAAAGCTTCTCAAGTCGGGTTGCCCAAGCCTGTGACCAGAATGTCGACGATGTGCCCCCCTAACCGAAGCGCCGAAGATGCGTGGACTTTCGTGGGGAAGAATAGCTTCGGGAGTCGGTCGTTCACGTCGTTGTCGTTGTCGGTGGACGCTAAGAGCAAGCTCACCTTCCCACCAGCTTGGATGCTGCCCTGCACCTCGACCCTGACCAAACATCTGTGATCCTGATTGATCTCGTCTTTGTGTGCCGTCGCCCTGAGATTGTAGATAGCCGCACTGTCGCCCAAATCACACATGTCGTTCTTGTTCCTCTCGGACCCAACGGCCAGTTCTTCATTGAACCCATTCCTTACTCTGCTGTCACATCCTTTTGATCTCAAGCCTGTAATTGAGTGACCTGTATTTGGGCGTCTATGGTTGTCTTCCAGTCGACCCTCCCGCATATTTTCGCCTTCAAAAGCTCGGTTTTGGAAACTTCTAAGGCCAATATATCGTCGAATTCTCGATGAATAATCGTGGTTCTTTGATATGTGTTGTGGCACATTTTGAAGTATCTTTTGACTGCTTGCTGGCTCGATATCGACACGTTGAGTTTTTCCGCATTGTCGCTCGAGTAGCGTGCACATGCCCCATCCCGCTGTCATCTGGTTCATCACGACTCGGGTTTTCGAACTTTGAAGGCCCATATCTCGACGAATTCTTAATCAATGACCCTGATTCTTTGATTAGATGCCGAGAGATTGAAGTTTAGACTATTTTTGCTGGAGAGCATGAAAAGAGAGGGGTCTGTGCGTATAGGCGAGTACTAGGGTTCAGGAATCAGCTACTGCTCTTACTCCTTTATCCGACTACTCGCTATCAGGCTCTAGCTTAAGCAAGCAGTTTCCCACCCACCCACGCCAGTGTTGGACAAGAAACTGGCCGGTTTCCATTTTGGGACGCTTTGCAGAATTGAGTCTGTCCTGCGCCCAGATTTGTTTAGGCAGGCATATGCGCAAGGTGGAGATATCTACTACTTACTCCTGCATATTACCTATCGCCTGCGGCCGGAGATTACGATTTAAGCAGGCAACCCGTCCTCTACACCCTTATATAGTAAACAGTTATATATTGCGTATATCGCTAGGGCCTACTAGTTACTAGCTCGTTAAGTGCTATAGGGCGACTTAGAGAGCGACCTAGTCACTAGCTGCGCATTTACCACCATTTGTTAGATTTTAGAAGCTAGCCGCAGTACATAGTATATAGCGCACGTGTTTACGTTGCTTTGGGCTGGCTGCTGCGTGTGCGAGAGTGCCAAGACAACACTCTCGAGTCACGCGCAGCTGGTTTCAGCCCCCAAACATCTCCTTCAAATGAGTTAGAGCCGGCACAAGCACAGAACAGGGCGATGGATGATTTCGACGTTCTTTGGTGCGATTCCTCTCGATTTCGCCGCCGTCTGGTTTGAACTTAGATATCACGGCTCGGTGTTTTGAACTTTGAAGGCTTATAACTTAGTCAATCCTCCATGGACTGCGCTGCTTCCGCACGTCGAAGTACATTCTGACCGTTTGCCAAGTTAGTCCCTTGATATCGATGGGTCGCCGTTGTAATTCGACCTATGAACGTAGATGTGCACGAGTTTAGCCTCTGCTGTGTGGTCTATTTATCTGCGCCTCGCTTTGGTTCATCTCTTGTTACTTTTTGCAAGACAAGAGATCGGTATTTCGAATTTTAAATGGTGATATCTTCGCCAGTTTTGGGCGTACGGTCCAACGCTTTTAGCACGTGGTTCGCTGTATGTATAACCCTTATCGTGTCTGTGCGTGCAAACGGCTCTTGGCTCAGAGATGGGTGTTTGAGCGCTCGGACCTGCTGCACGTGCCGCACGTGACCCGTATAGGTCATTCGGCATTACTGCGTGTAGCAACAGGTCCAAAATAACGCTATTCACAAAAATGCTGCTTGCAATGCAGGAGTATTCTAGACAGTGTCCCATAATACTTCCCAAAATAGAAGCCGACTAATTTCCTGTCTAGCATAGGCGGAGGTAGGTGGGAAAAGTGCTAGATTAAGCTTAAGCCGTAATGGCGAGTAGTAGGGATAAGGCGCCGGCGAAAACTCTATCACAGACCGTGATTGAGCGTGGATCACTTAGCGAGTACATGAATATATGTGTCTAGCATGAGCCAGTTTCCTTCCTCGTCCGCAAGATCAAATGGCCCTCGACATGTTGATGAGGATGTGGTGGTCGTACGTTCCAATGAGTCTCACCAGCGTCTAAGAGCGGTGAGAGGGCTGGGCACTTGCAGGGTACCAGCAGAACAAGCGAGATTCCCGTATTCACGCCTTCTCCGACGAGTAAGTATGGAGAAGGTCTGGCATGCCGCAAGGTCTTCATCGCTTTGCTGAGGGAAATCGGTCGCCGCCTGTGCATGCCGATGTCTGCAGCCCAGTGATTCTGATGTGTTGTCCCCATTTGACTCTTCATCTTCATCTGCGTCCTCGAACTCCTAACCTTCGAGATCTTCGCCTCCCTCACTTCCGTCTTCGTCACCTTCGCCCGCCTCCACCTTCCGACTCCTGCGAATTGAAACCCACCCTTTCCGCTTCATGGTGCATAGCGTGCTGTAGATGGCACTTCTTTTCGTCATGCCACGCCCGTGTGTGCCTCGTCGATACTGCTAGAGGAGGGTGAGGGTAGAGGGTAACGAAAGTCAAGGAGCGAAGGCGTTGGTATTAAGGTCTCTCACGTAATGGAACTGTGTGCTTCTCAATGCCAGAATCCACAAGTAATGGTGTTCTTGTTGACGCCGCTGAGTGCAAGGCGATAGCGAAGATGAGCGCGGTCGAGGACCTGGGAAAGAACCATGCTTCAGTAGCAAGGTTGCCGACCGAAAATCCCTTAAGAAGCCGCTGGCGATCTGAGCTGCAGGTGGTTGCATGACTTTCGAGGGGAGTAAACCGCAAGTACGCCAGCAAGATCGTGCGGTAGCGAGGGCTGGTAGAGCAAGCGACAGTGAGAAGGTGAATGCGCTGGTCGTTGCTGAGGACCAGAAGTTGATTGAGCATGCAGTCGAAAGCGACAATGAGACGAAGCGTTGAGATGGTGACGTTTGGGTTGCAAGCGAAAGTCAAGCACCAGACTTACAGGTCGTTGTCTTCGTTGACGCAAGGCCAGAAGATAGCAGTCCTCCCTTGACGGGTGCTGAAGGGTAATGAAGGGATGAAGTTGATGAGTGAGGAAGGAAGGGTCGTGGGTGCTTCGCCATTCCTCGGCCCTGGAACAGGCATACAGCCAGAGCGCAGTGAGGACTTGGAGGTGAACGTAAAGATTACAGCTCCTCCGCTGTTTGATCTTTGGCTGATTGTACAGGAGCAAGATGGGGACGAATCGAAGCTGTCGTATGCTCTTCCTTCTCCAGCGTCGCTGGCCATTGCTGCTTCGTCCGTGATCCAGCTCTCACAACGGTTGGTGACCACGTCAAGGCTTTGCGAAGATTGACAGAGAATCTCCAAGTGTGGCCGCGATGCAAGACCAAGCATGTAGAGCTGTGTCGAAGCCTTTCGAAACCAATCAGTTCCCGCCTGAACTTATGCAGCTTCCATGAAGATGTGCCTGTTGACGAAAGATGATGTGGTTTCTCATAAATCAGCCGGAGGAAGCTTCGCGTGAGTGAGACGTTTGTGATACTCAGCGCCACGATTCCAAGGCCTGAATGCTGAGAGCTTGCGCCCATCCCGCCAGCAAGATCATCATCTCCAAACGATCTGGCTGTTCTCCAGACGCCACAACCCACAACCCACTAGACTTGTCCTGTCCATAGCTTCGAGCGGCCTTGTCGATCCAGCCGAGTGAAAGCCGGCAGTCAGTCTGAACGCAGCCGATTGACCAGGCGAGAAGGTGTCGTGGAGGGCGGCAGCAGTAAGGAGGGTAACGCAGGAGGATTCCTGCTGAGAGAAAGAGGCCAATGCCATTCGGCGCTGGGAATAGCGGCGGTCGGGAGTGCTCTGCATGCTGATCTTTGGAAGACGTGGCGAGGAGGAGAATTGAAGACAACAATGGCATGCGTGGCGCCTAGGAGTTGGCAATGGCATCCTGGTGGTGAGTCTGCATTGATACAACTCACTCCCATCCAGGACGAGGGCTCGTGAAGGGCAGTTGTAGTTTCGCAGGCGAAAGATGGTAGACTCTTCATCGACGTGAATGCGAGTGGCGCGACTACAAGCAAATAAAAGAGGCACGGAAAAGACTGCAGACCATACCTTGAGCCAGGATAGTGCGCAGATCCACTGGAGTTGCTTGTGCGATGAAAGTAGATCCGAGTGTGGCGAGAAGGCGAAGCTGGCGAATATCTCTCCCATAGCTCAGTGCTTTAGTTAAGAATATCCTCCTACCTTTCCAAGGCGAAGAGCACCGCCAACAGCATTGCGCAGCGAATGATCAATCACCTTCTTGGGAGCATCTCTAGCGATGATCAGACACATCGAAATGCTCGAGGTAGGACCGAAAAGGTGGTGGTGGAGATGCCATGCCATGTCTCCAGCCGCACAGAGTATGTATGTGAACTCGCCCACCTCTTTTTTACGGTCCATCCCAAGCACCAAGATGTGTTGCTCCAAGTGCTTCTGGCAGAGATTCTGGCGCCCAATCAAAGCATGGCAGATGAATCTTGGCATAAAGGGCAAAGGCTATTTTCACACGCGCGAAGGATGCGGACCGCGCGGCGTATGGAGAATCGGGGCCTCAATGACATGCTACATTTCGCCAGTTGGACCATACTGCCGCCTCTTGAACATGAACCAAACAGTACACCAAAATAAGGGACGTAAAGGAAAGCGTCTCTGCTTTGCGAAACGGTCAAAAAGGAAAAATAAGGACTCATAACCCAATGAAGGGCCGAAGAAGGTGAAGAAAAGGAAAATAAGGGAACCGAAGCTAGGAGCTGGCACACATGGCCTGAAAGATACTATGGACCAGGCTTTGCAGTCAGAGATCGTTGGCGAGACGTTGGTAGGCGGCTCGGGAGGCCGAGGCTCTGGAAAGTTAAGCTTTCTATTGCGCTGCGCCATCAATGCAGATCGTACCCCGCCGCGGACCACTCTTCCTCGTCGATAAGGAGAAGTCCTTGAGATTTCCCCAGCCTCCTCCCATTAACCATGCTCTCGTACACAAACAATACACCACAACGAACGACATGTTCCCACGGCGATGGGCTCCGTACATCGCGGCCATTCTGCTCACCATCTTCATCATTGGATGGTCGAGATCGGGTTCCTCGGTAACGGAGGTCACTTGGACGCCCAATGCATGTGAGGTCTCGCCCAGAACACCGCTTCGCATTGTGGCTATGGGTGATTCCATTGCGGAAGGATTTGGTAGCAGCGACAATAATGGCTACCGCATGGTCCTTTATGAGCATCTGAAGACAGATTGCGGCCGGAGGAAGGTCGAATTCGTCGGTAAGACATGATCTTTTCGAACACATGATTCTTGAAGCACCATCGACTGAGCGTCTCACAAGGCTCCCAAAAGACCGGCACTGCGCCGGTGACCGACCATGAAGGCTACAGCAGCTCCGATATCGAAAGTGTGCTCTCTCTCTGCGCCGGAGAGAACATGACGTCGACGCTCGCGAAAAACCCTAACGTCATCCTCCTCCATGTCGGCACCGACAACATGAGCCCACTACGATCACCGGACATCGTTGGACCGGAGGACGCGCCGGCAAAACTCGGAGATTTGGTCGACTACATCTTCTCGATCGCCCCCAACGTCGTCCTCGTCGTCGCTCAGATCATCTGGTCGCCCAACTTCGTGTGGTTCGAGAACATAGACGTGTACAACGCGGCGATTGCACGTATGGTAAGAAGAAAGGCTGAGCAAGGGAGAAAGATACTCACGGTGGATCTGAGTCCTATTGGAGAGAAGGGCTGCATTAGGAACATCGATGGGACGTGGCAGGAATGCGCGGATTTGAACGACGATGGTTTCCATCCTAAGGATGAAGGATATCGGAAGGTAGCGGGATATTGGTACGAGGCTCTCTTCGAAGCGACGCACAAAGGGTGGTTTAAGCGATAAGTGTTACAGATTGATAGTCCAGGTGCGCCAGGTCATGCCGAGAGGTCAATTGGGGTCAACATTGGTGTAGCGATGTGGCGGCAGGCACACCCGGCAATACAACGACAGTAGAGCGTGGATTCGAATGTTAAGGACACGAACCGAAAGGGCCCAATCAATCGCACGTGCGTTGGATTCAGCCTACATTGGATTCGCAGAACCGCACCCACCCAGCCCAGAGTCGCAGGCCCGCATTGTTACACGTAGCACGTCCGGACGCCCCCAACAGAGCGCCCAATGTATACCATGTTTGGCAGGATAGACGTCGTCGAAGGCCCAGCGACAGTCGAGGTCGTAGGGCGTGGTTGTCGAGATCCGACGGCCAGGCAAATAAGTGTAGGCAGAGTAGACGAAAGTCACACGGTCGGGAGGAGTTGGGAATATATCGAAGGGTTCCATCGCACCCAGCGTAGTCCGCCGTTGCACAAGGGATGATTATGTTGACGGTACAGGAATTGTTCAAGTATCTCGCCGAGTGGCAAGTCATCGAATGCAAGCAATGTCAGTGCGCCGTGTGGCAAATAAAGGTCGCAGGCCATGTGCGAGGGCGCCAGCATCTATCCTACAGCTCCTTCTCCAGTTGCCATTGTACGATGATGAGTTACAGTGTCAATTAGAGCCTAATTAGTGTCAGTACATTGCGAGGGATATCAAATCTATGAAGGAGCGTTGGCGTCAACAGCAGGGGTGGAGCGTTGCACAAGGCTGAGCCGGACCCAGGTGAGCGGAGCAGGAAGCCATAGAGCATCGAATCGAGGAAGGCGCCCAGCCAGTCGGGTGCTAGCGGGTCAAAGCCTTAACAGTTCGATGGTGTCTCGAAGCCTACTGGATTCCTCTGTGCCCATGATGCTCCCGATGTACCTCGTTCTGGACAGTTGAAAATGCATGCTCTCGCGATTCGAGCTGGACGTAACGATGGAGTCTATCTTGGGCTGAATGGATGTCAAGCGTTCATATTTTCCCAGCAGAACGCGATCATCTGCCAACCAAGAAACAGTCCTATGCAAAGAAAGGCTCGGATTGAGTAGTGTCGAGGTGAATTAGGAGGGTCTGCTGGCGGTCGTTGGTCGATGGAGAGTGCTGGCGGCAATCTATTTCGGTGAAAGGGTGGTGGTGCAAGTGGATGACGATGATAATGGTCACTACTTCCAACAAGAGTACCGCCGTCAATCAGACTATCATTCTCTTGTTGAGCACAGCAGCAGGATCGGTGGAGATTGGCCGCTTGGGGGTCGTGACGATGCCAGTAAACGAGCAGCTGCTTCTGCTGTTGCCAACGCGTCAGATTCGTCGCGACCTGAAGTGCATTGGCATAGGCCTCCAACAGGCTTTGGTTACGCGTTCTCAGAGCGACCACCGTCTTCCCCAACGTGTTGGTCGAGATGTGCTACTTGTGAATCGCCTCGTGGAAGACAAAGATCATGTCTTACTGTGTTGATGTCGGGTTCATTGGGAAGTAGCGGTCCATGATTCTCTCCGCGGCCGCTTGGACTGCGCTTTATTCGCGCTCGGAGAGTCGGATTTCTGCCAATGGCCTCGAGGTGGTGGTATGCTGCGCGTGCCCCTGGACTGGCAGCTGGTCTCGCAGAGCTGTCAAGTGATTGGTGTCGACTACACTTGATAAGCGCTCGGCCTGCACTTCCAACTCGTCGCGTTTGTTGGCAGCATCGTCGCGCGCATCTTCCATCACTTACGCTGAGACACGATGGCGGCCGTGGACTGCTCTGCAGTTCCAGGTCGTGAATTGAGGCCCTCTTCGGTGGATGGCTCGATCGGAGGTGCAGCAGCGGAGACGTCTGCAGCATCAAGATGGATGACGCCGTACAATGTATTGATCGTTCCCTGGAGCTTGTTCGCCGGATCCGTTGGCAGGTAGCGAGACATGAGCTGCTCAGCGGCCTGCAGGGTTGCGCCGTGGTCGAGAATCTCCGAGCGCGCGGCGCTGCTGCTGGTCGTGGAGGTGATGGTGGGGAGTCCCTTTGCGATCTCCCTGCCACTCTTCATGATGGACTTCAAATTGTGGCCACGCGAAGCCTCCTCTTTGTCTTCGGCCAAGTTGCGGATGTCGTCCTGGAGGGTATGCTTCTGGTTTCCAGCTCATTGACAACCTCATCAAGCTCCTCTCTCTGGGTCTTCAACTCCTCAATCTGGTCCTCCGCATCTGCACACTTGCTCGCGTATTGGTTACGCAATTCCTCTGCTCGAGCCTGCTCTGCGACGGCAGCCCGCAACTGCTGTTCAGCGTCGGGCTTCTCTGACCACGCATTCGTCCTGCTCTTCTTCAGTCTCTCCACCTCTCCAAGCAGAGCGTCCCGCTTTTGTTCGAGTCGGTGGATGTCGGCTTCGTCGGCCGACGTTGGTCGGGTGAGGTCGCTCGAGCGAGGGATGGTCCGGGCAGGTGCGCCGATTGACTGGGTAGATTGAGCAGCTTGAGCGGTCGAAGATGTCTGTGTCTGGCCGGCGCTGTTGAAGGCTTCGAGCTGAGCACGAAGCTGCTGGTTCTCGTCACGTAACTGCTCTTGCTCTTTGACGATGTCGTAGCCGAGGAGAGTCGTCAATATTGACAAATAAGATTTCTGTTTGTTCCACGTTGAGACCACATACCTCTCCATCGTCTTCCACGTACGCCGGCAGTTCGCGAAGTATGTCCTCAAGCCGCCGAGCATACGGTTTGGCTGCATCGGCTCTGGCTTTCGCGGCTGCCTGGACGTCCTCACCGCCGAGCACGGCTCTAGCATAGGCAGGGCGTTTCTGAGAGGCCATCTCGTGTAGTCGTCGGGCTGGAATGGCTGGCGTGGATATGTGGATGGCCTGGTCGATGGGTCGCGTGGAGTAGCGTGGTGCAGGGTGGTGAGCGAGGTTGAGCGTCAAGGCGCCGAACGCTCGCTGTACAGCAGATGAAAAGATGGACGAGAACCTCCTTTGCCTGCGTTCTGCAAGAGAAGAACGCTCACATTCAGCGTCATTGTAGCTTCGTGAAGCGTTGATAGGAAAGAGTGAAACGGGTCGAACAGGAATGAGCAACGATGGGGCGGTGACACGGGGTGGATGAGAATGGTAAGGGGAAGAAAGACAAAATGCTCACCTTAAGCACGACCGGAGGGCTTGAAGCATGCGCTCGTACCTGCGAGGAATGAAGAAGGGGAGAATGGCGGCGACGAGGTCGATCAGTATGAGGTTGGGTTTCTGCGTCTTATTGGGAGTTGACGGTTGGCGGAGCACGGGCTGGAATCGCGCCATAACGCGTCTTCAGCACCAGACGATGATGCATAGACGGCGATGCGCGTTTGAATCCAGCGGACGACTATATTGAGCCACGGCAGCAGGTGTCTCAGGCGAGCAACATCCGCTTTCTCTTCAGCGAAGCAGTCTCAACTTCCCAAAATCTTGGCTGCGCCACCAGCGCTCTTCGTGCTCGAAAACTCTGGGTGAGGGACGTCGAGTGAGCTTGGCCTCTGGTCTTCGCGAAGTTGCAAGGCTTTGTGATGCATGTATAGGGACGTTTTCTTGTCACATGGGCTTGGGCGTACTTCGGCTGGATGAGTTTGGTCGTCGTATTGTCCTTGTACTGGTTGCCGAAGAATCTGTGTGGCGTTTTTCGTCACGGCCCTGTTGCCCACTGATTGTTCTTGACCAAGTCGCGGAATGGATGTCCAAATGGTGTGCGCAAGGAAGGTTGATGACTTATAAATGATGTCAGCACGCGTCCCCTGACTTCAGCTCTACACTCCATGTCTACGTTTCTCATAAATGAATGCCCGTAGCTCAACGTACTCTCCTTGCTATAAAACTCTATCCCCAAGACTGTCGAGCTGTCCAGCCGTTGTGAACTACGAGCAAGAGCTTGGTCCGATCAAGGAGGTGAGGGATGACAATGCTACATGTGATACTTTGAGCGCGACAATGAGGGTACCCAGAGGCTAGTACCAACGAATCGGCAGCTTGGCGTGCCCTACTTGCCTGGATTTGTTCGGAGGATGACCACACTCAGGGGCCATGAAGCATTCAGAACCGAAGATACGCTGCGAGTGAAGAGGATCCAGAGAAAGACGAGTTCACTTATCCTTGAACGAGATGCGAACTGCAGAATTGTGTTTTGAGTTTCATATCAGGACTGACCATAGGTCAAAGTTGTGCTTGCGTTCTCGACTACCCTTTTTCCTCTGGATAATGCATAGCGTCTACCACACTTTCACTTCATCATCTTGGCAATTACATCTCTCTGCCCCTTCGCCTTAACTCGACTCAATCATGCTGCCTGAATGAAGTTAGTCAGATGAAGTCGAGGAGGAAGGGATACTCAAACATACCCAGCACCTCCATCACCTTGGTTGACTGAACCTGTTGGATACTGTCGACGGAACTCCGCCTCAACACGAACACTCTCGTGCTCCAGATTACTTAATAGTCTTGCGGACTCTGCGAGGGTTGGGTCGGGCTCGATGGAGCGGAGCATCCTGAAGAAGTCAGTCATACAACTCGAGAGACAGACATCGATGCAACATACCTCTCGACCTGTGCAAGACGCTCTTGCACGTCGTTGTTCAGTCCTTCTGGGTCAGGAGCTCGGTTTGGATGGCGCTGTGTCGGTCTGGTGCTCTGTCCAGCCTCGACGCTCGACGGTGTAGGGGAGAGCTCGCCAAATGGGTACGCAGGGGCGGGCTTGAGGCGAGTCTGTGGTGCTTGATGCTCATGGCTTGATCGAGCGGGTGGGAGCTGCGACGCTTGAGGTGAAGGTGCGGACACGTCTTGCCGCAGACCTGCAGTTCGCATCGGGAAACAGGAGGTGAGGCTGCGGAGGCGGTCCTTAGATGAAATCAGTTTTGGATCTCGCGGCGACTCAGCAGGAGATCGCCCCGACATGGTCGCAGATGGTGTATCTGCAGTGTCTGTAGCGACGAAACCACGACGAAGCTGAGATTCGCCAAATAATGGGCAGGAGACTTAGCGCGCCGCTTAGCGCGCGGGTAGTCCCGCTGCAGCATGTGCCCCTCCATCTATTTGTCGCTCTGATGCGGCAAACAACACCACGCCACGGACACTCGAGCAGATAGATGATCCAATGTTGTAAATAACCCGGTCCATGTGTCCTGACGTCCAGTATTGACCAAGACATGAACTCCAACGTGACTTGAGATATATTTTGATGAATATCGAAAGTCGGTGGTTAACTACAGGCAGGATATTGATCAATCAGTGCCGCGCTCAACTTCGCGTTGTCTTTACAACATTCTCAAATGGTAGACCATTTCTCAACCTGCATAGCCCATACACACTTGACGAATCCACGAGTGGCCCTCGCTGATCTCTCACAGCTTCAAGGTTCTCAGCAGCAGCACGCAGGCTCGGCACTGTCGACTTGACTTCTTCAGCGACTCTCATCGCATGATGAGCATCTTTCAACGCCATCCCAACAGGAACTTGTGCCTTCAAGCTGTCAGTCTCATCAAAAGGTATCAAGTAAGAATTTCCACCATACCTCTTTCTTGTGGTAATCTCCACCGATCATCCGCGCACCGTAGACGCTATAAGGACCACCGAATAAAACAGAAAGCATCTCAAGCAACCTGTGAGGATCCACTGAAGCCTTCTCCGCGAACGTCAAGCCCTCCGCGGTGATCTCATTAACATTCAGAATGAACATGTTCGCTATCAGCTTGAGGACTTGACCTTTGCCAGCTAGTTCATCCCGAAACTCGATAATTTGGCGACCGATGACACCGGTGATGTATGGTTTCACCAGATCAATGGCCCTGGATGATCCAGATAGCAGGCAGAGGAGTTGGCTACTTGCAGCAACACCAGGTGATCCAAGGACTGCGAGAGCTGTGAGACGGGTCCATGTTTGTGCATGAATGGATTACCCACCTGGCATGGAGACGAAATCAGCCCCTTTGCTCGAAGCCATTTCGGCAAGATCATTCGCAGCCTCTGGATGCACTGTCGAGCAATCAACGAACGTCTTGCCAACGATCTCTGACTGTAAAGCCTGGCTCATGGTTTCTTTCAGAGTGTCATCATTGCTGAGACTGGTGAAGATGATGTCGGCTCCCGCAACTGTCTCTGCAATGCTCGTCCCGATTGACGCCCTACTGCCCACTTCGTTCTTCAAGGCCACTGCACGAGTGGTCGTTCGATTGTACAACTTGAGGGGGCTTTCGAGATTGCCTTTCTCGATCAAGTTCTTCGCCATGCCCTATGGATGTTAACCGGGTGCCGCTGTCATGAAGGAGCGGACTCACACGACCCATGTTGCCCAACCCTATCCAAGCGACCCGAACGGCCCTTATTTCGGGCTATAACTTGATCGTAACCTCTTGATTTCGTCGCCATCTTGAAGTTCATCTCACCATATATCATACGAACAAAGCCATTAGAATTCATACCTGAGGTTGTGATTCGCATTCGCATCAGGGTGTCGGCGCACATCGGCTCCGTCAAGAGCCCCGAGAGAGACGGCCGGCGCCTCGCCAGCGCCGAGAAATCCATATCAAATGGTCCTCTTTCAGGCTTTCAGCACACGTTTTCTAGAAATTAAGGCCTTTTTCCGGCACGAGTGCTGGAACCGACCGATAGTGAGGCAGGCACTCCAGGAGAGAACTCGAAATGTCTTTTTTGTCAGCTCTTCAAGAGCACAGCAAGCCTTCGGAGTCGCTGCTGTCATGGTGAATAGCAATCGAAGCGCTTCTCGAACAACTAGACCGGCGACGTCCAACAACATGATGGACTCCGGCGCCGCATCGACTCCCAAGCCGAAGGCGAAAGACGAATATAAGGCCATCGTGGAGAGGTCGAGGGTACAGCAGCACCACCAAACCTCATCCAAAGAGAAACGCAAGTTTAGCGAACCCAGCAATCGAAAATGTCCAAGATCCTTACCGTATTTGGAGCAACTGGCGGACAAGGCGGTTCAGTCATCGATCATATCCTCGCCCACCCTCAGCTTGCAAAGACGTACCAGATTCGCGCCATTACACGTGATGTAACCAAAGCGGCAGCGCTGGGGTTGAAAGAGAAGGGAGTCGAAGTCGTCTCTGTACGTTCATCCGCTTGTGCATCCAACTCCGGACTGATTCGTTCCCAGGCCGACTTGAATGACAAGGAGTCCGTCGCCAAAACGGTCGAAGGGTCCAGTATCGTTTTTGGAGTTACGAACTGTAGGGTGTGGCGACTTTTTGGGACGGCTCATAGCTGACAGTTTCAGTCTGGGAGACGGCGAACAAGGATATCGAGGTCAAACAGGGCAGGAACATCGTTGACGCCGCAAAAAAAGCCAATGTCGAGCGCTTGATCTTCTCCTCGCTCGTCAATGTCACCAAAGGTCAGCACTCCACGCACCCCTGCTTCTATGATTCTGACGATCGCAGAAACCAACGGCCGCATCACTTCTGTCAAGCACTTTGATGGCAAAGCGGAGATTGAAGAATATGCCCGATCTGTTGGAGTACCAGGCACGTATTTTATGCCCTCCGTCTTCGACATCTTCTTCTTGGGTTTCTTCCGCAAGGTATGTCGCTTCCAGAGCTGCCCGAACATTGACTGATACCGGCAGAACGCCAATGGGGAGTACGCCTTGGGTCTGCCATTCGAAGGGACCGTGAGAATTCCACTGATCGACATCGGATCTGACGCTGGTCTCTTCGTAGCCGCCATCCTTCTCCAGCTCCCAGAGACTCTCAACAAGCGCGTCGTTGCCAGTGGAGGATATGTGACACCAGACGAGGCGGTCGCCACGTTTACCGAAGTCACTGGCAGAAAGGCCGTCTACAACAATCCCGGCTGGGACCTGTGGAGCTCATTCCTCCCTCCAAAGGCCAAGGAAGAGATGACGGGCAATTGGCAGCTCATCTACAATCCCGGCTACTACGCGGGAGAGCCCGAAAATGCCATCGATGAGGGACATGCTCTTGTGGCGAAGGCTGGCTTGAGGAAGCCACACAGCTGGAAGGAGTTTGTGGCGGTCAACTTCAAAGAGTAGAGGACGAGGGCGTGCATTGATGATGAGATGAATGGTTGTTGATGTTTGCAGACCACAGTCGCTCCCGAATTGAGTTTGGCTTCGCATCACGTGATGTTTTGATCCCGCGGAAGAATGATGGGTCCAGCTGAAAAGTTGGCTGCCTACCAAGCGACCTCACCTCTGGCGGGAATGCGTAGCGACAAGGCCAATCACACCGCCCCAATGCATGGCTGTGCCATTCTCTTTCGCATTGACGTAGTTTTTCAGCTGGCGATGTGACTATAATAGTTACGCCTTTCACCGCTCACAAGTGAGAAAAGAAGAATCTCAGACTTGCAATGGCAGAGAAACACTCCAACATGGCCGACTTCAAACCGTCCCGACCTCAACGCACTAATACCGACGATCTTTCTGACGCCGGTTCGGATCGTTTGGAGACGGAAACGCTGAACGAAGAGGAACTTCCAACCTACGAAAATCCTGAGCCATCAAACACGACAGCGCAACTCCCTCCAGAGAAGTCTACTCACAGCCAAGGACCCACAACATCAGCTCCCTTCAACTTTCCTACCGCAGACCTTCCCACATACGAAACGGCCGTCGACTTTCAGAAACCCCTGGCCATTCCACAGAGCTCACCAACTCCCGACGCACCCTTTGTCTCTGCGTATCCAACCGATCTTCTCACGTATGGCATTCCTGCAGAGAGCTGGTATGCCTTTGTCGACACACTCTCTGCATTCGTATCTGCCAAGGTCTCTCAACAAGCAATCCATCACGCATCAGACGTAGCCCAGAGCATCCAAGACTACCACAAGCAATACGTTACCAACGTCAAGCGCTCCTTCAAATCCATGGGCAAGTCGGCCAAGCAGTTCAATCCGTTTGGCATTGTTGGTGGCGCTTTGGGTTTGACCTTTGGGACAGTCGGTCATGCCGTGGGCTCTGTCTTCAACGCACCTCTTAGTCTGATTCAAAAGCCGAAGACCCCTCGAGAGCGAGCCACCGTCTATGTTGCTGCTGCCAATAAAGATTGGTTCCACCGACGAGGACTGCATGCACTCCTACTGGACACTTCTGAACTGGCCACCGTCCTGGGGACCTCCTATCATGACATCCTTGGCACAGCAAGAGGCCGTCAAAGCAGCGATGCTGTGGAGCAAATGGCATCACTGCGGCAATGGATAGGTGATGTGCAAGCTCGGGTAGATCCTGTCAAGAGTGGTGATGGCGAGCGGTCGACGTCCTCACTCCAGCCTGAGGCTAGCAGCTCGCGCTTGACTCCTGTTTCCAGTCGGCAGAGCAAAGGGAAGAGTAGCAGCATTGGTGAATTTCCATCACAGCTGCAGCTTGGTGCACAGACTTTGTGGTTGGTAATCACTCAGAAAAAGAACGTGCAAGATATGGAGGTCGACGAGAAAGCAGGACCGACCCAAAGTCGGGATTTGAGAAGCTGATCAATGCTCAGAGTATGTTGTACAGTTTAATAACCTCCCTCGATCTGTATCGAACGAACACCTGCAACAGATGTTGATTCCCACACATTTTCGTCGACCCTGACCTCAACCACTCTCCATCGAGCAGACTCATACGTAGGTGCTGCCACTTTCAGCCCGAACGCCTGGAATCCTGCAAATCTTTGTCGTTCGCCTGATAATCCTAAGACGGCTTCTTCGTTGTCTCGAACCGATGCTAGATAGACTCGAACAGGGCGACAAAGTCAGTGAGTGAGTTGGGGGGTGTGAGCCGTCTGAATTAATCCTGCTGACGGTGGTCGAGAATTCTTTGGCCTCCATGCACTCGAATGGCAAAGTATATGTGGCCGTGGGCGGAGACATGAAGGCTTTCCGAGCACAGGAACTGGCAATGAACGCCGCCATCTCACGCAACGTAGCTCGGGCTGTGGGGACATGGTGTGTCCCTCGAAAGTGGATCATGGTTGACTCTGTACATGCCCGAGCCAGAGTGACACTCTGCTCAGCGCTGACCATGGTGTCGAATTCTGCCACGATATTTAATGACGGTGTGGTGATCCTGGGGGTGTAAAAGCCGCTGTAGTGTTGCAAAGCGTTTTGGAAGCCGCAGCATGCAACGGCAAACTTGAACGGCGCTTGCGGTGGTGGTATCGAGAAAGGTGCGCATTGGGCCAAGAGAGCGGCTCGTCGTTGTGGTGTATCGTCACACATCGCAGCCAGCATCATGGCGACGGCGGCGCCCTGAGAGAAGCCGACAATGCCATCAACAGGATCATGCTCTTTAAGATACCCGGCGAGATATGTCAAGCTCTTGTAAAGATGCTCGTGTTGCATATCAAAGTCGAGCACCCGCCACCAGGCGAAAATGTCAACATTGTCCAGCGATCCGTCTTCATATCTGGTATCGGGGACAAGCTGAAGAGGAGCATCAGGACAGAGCCATTCCACGTTCTCATATTGGTCTAACAGATCTGCATTGATCGAGTCCAACACCATCTGTCCCAGTTGTCCGGTCTTCATGGCTATGCGAAGGCACTCGCCGCTCTGTCCGAAGCCTAGAGAAGATATTCTGTTAGGATACGCACAAGGATTGCAGAATTGTCTCAACGAACCATGGAGGGCGAGAATACGAAGTGTCCGTGGGACTGGCAATATCGGCCTGGTCTTCTCGACTTCCAATACCGTCACATCTTGCAATTCTGCATCGAAGACTTCCCGTCCAAGGCATAACGCAGTCTCGAGGCGACTGAGCATGTTTTGAATGATACAAAGCTATGCAGCAATCATGAATGAACTAGTGCCGCAACAAAAACTGAACAGGAAGTCAATGTATTATGGCTAATATGGGTCTACGACGAACTTCACGACCACGCTCGATCCGCTGTTGACACCTTATATCTCTCCACGCCTTAAACCCACACAAGGCCAGAGCAATTGACCAGACCACCATCTAAACGTGCCAAGCAGACTTCCGTGCCTGCATCGAGTCTGGATTAGGACTCAGCCCACAAGAACACATATTCGAGCAAGCCACCATGAGCTCTGGCCTTGGCTCCAGAAGCGTCGAAGATGAAGAAGCAATATGAACGTTTTCAGCCATGTGGATTTGCTGCCCCGTCAACCCGTTCGCAGCGGTTCGTCGTGTTCCTGCAGGCACTGCCGCCACACGGGCTGGCACACTTCACATGCAGCCCGATCGACTTCCAGATCTGGGTATGTTTCATCGTGGTGATCTGAGACAGGATCCAGAAAGCTGGAGGAAGTAGCCTAGAAGGGAAGTTGTGGTGTTGTGAGCGTCGTTTGACGACTTTTCGCTCTGCGCTTTTCTCTCTCTCCTCTTGCAATTGCTCCATCGTGCAGGCGTATCCATGGGGTGTCTTTGGTGTGTTATGAGTGCAGCATTTCCAGAAGGCGACAGCAAAAACAATGTGAAGATCCTATACATAGTGTTCTACGGTCGAGCAATCTCTGGCTCGCATGAAACAAGGGCGTCATGCATCTAAAAGCCAGCAACGGGCCAGATGGCATGGTCGTGAAACAGTGGTAGCGAGATGATTGAGTCTCCCAGCTTTTCGGTATCAGTACCTGTAATTCAAGATCGACAAAGACGACTCGACTGTCGCCGACGCCTGGTTTGCATGTGACGGACATCTATGTCGTTGGGATGATGTACCGGTATGTTCTTACTTTCGTGACAGTGAGAGCCGTGTGGAGAGATTGAGCCAAGCTGTGTTGTGATCGTCAGTCGAGATGAACCGAGAAGTGAAGGGCAGAAGTGGAAAGCGAAAGGAAAAGGTGAAGCGTAAACAGTACTTTTCATTGCAAAGACTAGCCATTGCCTCGAGTTCCATCCAGACCAATCCTTCGCTACGTCTCCGGAGAATCAAGAACTAGGCGGGAGCTTTGTCTAAGACCTCTGCCTCCGCTCGCAAAGAAGCCCAAACCAACGCCAATCCCGTCCATCACTCAAAGGATATCTGAAAAATCGCATCGTATCGCATCTCATCGTCTCTTCCATCCAAGTCGCCAAGGACTTCACGAAGAGCGTTGAGCCTGTCCCCCTGCCTACTTCAGCTGCTCTGCACGGCTACGGAATGGCGTGTGCATGCTATCGTCGATGATCTTGTCCTCACCCTTCCTCACCTCCATCCAATTCGAGCTCCTCAACAGTTCCTCGTCGGAGTTGTGCGAGCCCGACCCATCTTCTGCGTAGTTTGCCTTGCTTCCGCGCTGAACACGGACCGTGACCTCCTTGACCTCCTTGACCTCCTTCGCTGGGAATTCGCCCGGCTTGCCGGCTTCTGGGTGCTTCGCATACCACTCGTCCAACTCCACCAGTTGAGCGGCCACCCAAGGCGGGACACCAGAGCCGTCTGCAATGCGCTCGCGAAATTCGGCGAGATGACCGAGCTGAGGGCGGACCGTTCCCACGATGTCGAGGTGAAAGTCGCACTCTTCTTTCTCAGTCTTGTGTTGTGCTACCTTAGCCTCCGACTCGCGCTGCTGGGACGGAAGGAGACAAAGTGGTCCGGAGAGGTACTCGAGGGTCTTCCAGCCATTGGTGAAGGGCAGTCGCTCCAGCTCGAAGTGGATGATGGAGTACCCAGCGTCACGATTGGCGACATTCTGGCCAGAGGGAGCCAGAGCCATGTTGTCAACAGTCAGAGTGTCGAGTTGTAGGCCAGGGAAGAAGGAGAGGGCACTGCTAATGTCCATGCCCATGAAGCCGTAATCGTTCGTGATAATGCAGTCGAAGTTGCGTATATAGGCATAGCGGAGGGAGCTAACTTTGCTGGCTGGCCATTGGCGTAGAATGTCGATGAAGGAGATGGTGGACGGGAAGTGATAGGTGACCTTGGAATGCCACTTGCCGCCAACCGTCTTTGCGAACTGACGACAAACGAGCTTGAGCGATGCGATCTCGTGAGGGAGGTCAGACAAGCGAGATATGTCGGTATTGGTCAGCTTCCGCTTGAGGGGACCAAACATGTCCTCGTCGTCGGGTGAGAAGTCGCGGCGCGTGCCTTCCTCGATGTGGACGGTCGTGGAGAGTAGGACGCGGTCGAGGATGTCGTCTTGCAGTTCTTGAGGAAGAGTGAGGATGGTAGTAGGCGGCTTATGCGCCGAGTCAACTTCGACGTTCGCCATGATTGACGAGTGTCCTCGCGGTGGTGGAAGAATGGCTATGCGGTTGCGAGGAATCTGTCAACTTGGGGAGAGGATAGCGATCTGGCCGCAAGGGATGTGTCGAGGTTGCGAGCCGAAGGTCGAGGGTGTGTTGCGAGAAGAGGTGCAAGTTGAGCGTGGCGCTGTAAGTAGTCGGAGCGTAGGCACTCGCACGGACCAACTCCGGTAGGTGAATATTCAGAGCAGTGTCACCAGACAACCAGAAAGGCTAATACTCCCGCCATTCACCATCTCAAGAATTACATGCGGCGGTGAAAAGGCTAGTGCTGTGCCTCTCGTCGACTCTGCTCGTGATTCCGCTCCACACGTTGCAGCCGTTCGTCGATTCGATTCAACTTCTCCAAAAGCTGATCCAGCGACGTCTCCAGGACTGCGAACGTCCGAATGGCTTTCCGACTGATATTCCGTTCGCTAATGACCGTGAGTTTTCATCCTGACTGTGCCTTGTCAAAGCGTACATGTTTTCTCTCGCCTCTTGGCAGCACGGGGTCTGAGGCAGCTCTTTGCCCCCTCGCAGAGAGGAGCCGCAGTCGCTTGTGCGCTCCGAGCATGGCGTTGTTGCTCTCGAGTCCGGATCGTATGTATTGAGCCACACGGATAAGAGGCTCGTCGAGTCGCTGTTCAATCTCGATTCGAAGCGAGGCGGTGGTGTTGGTTTTCCGTCTTTGATTGATCGGATCGAGCCATTCTACTCAGAGATCAGTTACACATCCAAATCACCATGGCGGGCTCCTTCTACCTGTGAAGCTGGCATTTTCCCACCGGTATGTCGTTCAAAAGCACGAAGCTGACTGGCACAGGAGCATTTCGTGCAATCGTGCGATTAACCAAGAGCTGGACCAAGACGCAATGGCGGCACCACCTCCCCTTTTATCCCAAAGAGCCTCCAGACCGCAGAGCCATTCGACCGCAAGTCATCCAACACCATCGTGCAAAATTAGCGAACAGACACGAATGCGGTGAAGCTTGGGCAGGAAGAGACGGCGCTGTTAATATATTAAGCGGGCCACGTCTGCGCCAGCAGGATCTCAGATTGTTGGAGCATTCTCACAAATGAGGCGAATGATAAGTTCTGAAGGGTCAGGCTCCACGGTTTTCCCTTATGTTCGGAGACAAAGTGTTATTCAAACGCACAATAAGAATGGGAAGCCCGTTTGGTCATGTTCTTTTGTTCTCCAAGGTGTGATGAGTCCCCTTCATCATTGCCGAAGAAGCAGTCAATATAAGAAACTCTCATAGCGGCGAGATCGACAAAGCCACGCAGTGGAATGTTCGAATCAGGAAGCTCCTTCGCATCCTGGACCGTGGAGCCCATCTTCTGGTCATGGTCGTCCACAAACATTCCTGACGGCCGAAGAAGATGACGATAGTTGCTCTGCGCCGAGAATCGAGCAGGAGTCTTGACTTCTTGGAGTTGTCGAACCGGAACAATGCAGACGGACATGCATATGCATCTTTCAGGGACCGTTCTTCCTCCGCTCAGGAGGTGGCTAGTAGGAGGTGGAGGAGTCGCGGAAAGGGACGGATGCAGCTGCTATGCGAACGATGGATTTTGTGAGGATTTGTTCCTGCGTATGCGCATGTGAGCATTTCTTTCGACGGACCAAGTTCGAGTCCTGGTCGGTGTTGTGCTGTCGTTGAAGTGAACAAACAGTACAAAGGTCCAGCCACATCTCTCCCAAGAATCCCACCACCCAAACCCCAAGAACCACAGCTCCAATTCTAGCCACTTTTGCATCCCCAAAGGAGGAGGCACAAGTTCGCGAAAGAAATCCAACGGATAGCGGCGCGATTGGACGACCGCATCGCAAGCCACAAACGCCAGGCGAACCATTGCGGTAGCGAATCACAAGCGGCACCCACTACAGCGACGCTGCAGATCGACATGTCTCGAATGCGTCTGTTTTTGGCTCTGGCAGCACATCATCATGCTGGAGACGGGCACATGCAGACCGTTGACAGTGGATGGCCGACTCCTTCGACACGTTGAAAGAGTCGCCATCGCCGTTGCTGTTGCTCGAGCTAAAAGCCCACACCCCCCTCGACGTCAACGCGCTATTTTGTTGCGCGTAGAGCAAATATCATCTTTCTCACCTCTGCTGGCCAATTATTGGAAATGTAAATCCCTCGTTCAGCCATTTCTGCAGACATGCCCACGCGAAGGAAACAACCAGATCCACAACCCCTGCCGGCCAGGAAGCAGCAGCCGGCGACGATGCAGACAAAAGACGACCTCGACGTGTCAGACACCGAATCGTACTTTTCCTCCAAACACGAACCCGAATACCTCACGCGCTTGACACTTGCCGTTGCCAATGGTGCTCGACGTCGCCGTCGTCCGTTCCGCCATCACATCCGGCCCATCAAGCATGGGGAATATGCGAACGACGGCCCAACTTCACCAGCGACCACCATCTCGACGTTCTCGCTGAAATCTGGCGAGACTGGCTTCCGCTATCTCGTCTCGGACGATTCTGTCGAGGTCGCAGAAGATTGTGCGAGGCGAATCGACAGCCCCAAAGATCGCCCGGCCACCGCATCCACCAGACGCCAGAGAAGCAACTCTGGAGCATCCGACGCCTTGCCTCAGATCCAGGCTCCTTCGCTTGTGCTTCCTGACAGCCGATACACTGCATATGACGACCTTGATTCCGACTCGGACGATGACTCGTTAAAGTCCCTCGAGGCAGGATTTCTGTCTCCACACCAGCAACGCCGAGGACCGTATGATGGCCAGCGACACACGAGTTCGTCCCAGAGACTTCGAGGCTATGCATTGAGGCCGTCGAAAAGTACGGTCAATATCTCGTCGCCTGCTCTCGCAAATCGGTTGGGTGTGCCTCTCAGCGCGGAGCTTGAAGTTTGGGTGTAAGTGGAGGGTCTTTGGAAGTCTTTCCAACCCAATGCTAATTATCTGAGCAGCGACGATCTCAAGAAGTGAAAATGAGCCTTTCTGCTGTCGAATAAAGTCATATGCTTCTCACGGCGGCGAAACGATGTGATCCACGGGCGTGACTTGCTGCGTGATAGGCTCCTCAATCCGCTCCTTGGCCCACTCCAGACATGGTCGCCACTTCGGGTCTGCCTCATAATAGACCGCGAGCGTCAATCGCTTCCCAAGGCCCTCCAGCATCCACAGGCGACCGTAAAGGTGCAGAGCAACGCCCCAATGGCCGAGGATAGCGAGAGCCAGTGGATCTCGCCGCTTCAACAAAGCAATGTACTCAGCTTTGGCCATGACGGGCCAGCTGATGACGATGCTCAGCTGTCGATTCTTGGGCGCGGGAGCCATGATGGTGCCGAGAGCATATATGCTGTCCAGATAAGCGTCTCGTTTGGACTGGTTGGGGCCTGAGCCTTCGCAGGCATTGCCCACGCAGCTGATCAATCCCTCGAGCGCCTTCCTGGCTCCATCATTAAGGTGCCAGAAGTCGCGAATTTCTGGGACGATGCCGCTCATGATGATGGATAGCTCACCCTCATGCAACCATTGCTGCGCCTCGACGGCGACAGCTGTGGCGCCCAGCAGAGCATCGAAGATGTCGAGAAAGCGACTAATGACATTGGGGGGGTTCTCCACCAAATCACCATGGAGGAGGCCCAGACACGAGGCGCCCAGAATGAGGGAGAATGCGAACAAGGCGTGGCAATTCTCTTCGTTGATGTTTTGTAGAAGTGGGATGTAGTGGGTTAAGGCATGCTGTTGGTGGTAGCGTGCTAACTGCATAAATGTTTCCTTCTGAGACTCCTCGGCCTGTTGTCGTCGGTCCAGAGCAGTGATTGCGAGCAAGCCGTGGAGGAGGAAGCGATATGAGAAAGCCATCTGTGGGATGTAGACTTGCCTGTGAACGACGTCAATATGGGAGACTAGTATGCGCGAGTTCAATATACATACCACAGCCAGAGATGCTCCGGATCCTGAGTCATGAGCTTGTACGTAAACGCCGTGTAGTGATGCAGCAGCTCCATATCTCGAACTGGGAATATCTGATCTCTGGCGTCCTGGGGCGAGTTGGCGAGATTGCAGGGTATCGAGAGGAGCTGCTGGTTGGGATAGCTACACGCTCGATTGCCACGGGTGCAGTTATTGCAAATGGGTTTCTGTTCGTCACCTGTAGGATCATGTCAGAACGTGGATACAAGGATCAAGGCTGCGTTTTCCACCGTACATCGAACTTTTCGCATCTTACACGTATTGCACCCATGGCGCGTTTTGGTGTGCGGTCTTCGAGAAGGCATTTTCTTGCCGTTGAGGTCCACTTTGGCGGATTCCATCACCGTCGTCGTCGAGAATGCATCGGCATGGTCGTGGATATGTACCCTCGTCCTCAGCCTCGACTTTGCATCGGGTATTTCAGATTCCTTCAGTGGTGGCTGTGATTTTGTGAGTCCTGCGGCTGACCGGGACGAAGGTTTCCCGGCAGGCTGCTCAGCTCAGCAGCGCATCGTCCTCAACGTGCTGCTCATCGACAACGGACGAGCAAGCCTCTTCAGTCCACTCACTGCCTTCTTCTCTTCCAGCCTCACCTACACATCTTACCAGCTGGTGATATAGATGGAGTTCTCATCGCTCACAACACGGAGTCGCGACACCTCGAAACCCCCTGTCCTGTCAAGTCGAGTGAAGAGCAGATCAGAAAGCGGCATGGCGTTGAGTCAGGGCTAAAGAGAATGTCGTGTGGGTGGTGTAAGGACATGAAAACGATGGATCGACGAGCGCAATGATACAGTCGGCAGAGCTGGGTGTTGGCAGCAAAGAGGAGTAGACACAAACCCGCGGCACTTCTTCAACACATCCCTGCTCATTACACACGAGACATACCACTTGGGAGGAAAACGACATGCATCACTCAAAAACATATTCATTCTTTTTGGTATCTATCATGAGACACCCTCAACGCCTAGGGTCAAGCAAGCCGAGCCTCTATCCCTCCCATCCAATGCATCGTCCCAGGGCCTATCGTCGTATCCATGCTGAATACGCAGTGAAACGCAAAGTGTATCATGCCGATGCGTTCTATTACTGCGCGATAGGGAAGTAGTAAACCTCGGCAAGTCACGAGCTCAATGCAAGGTTGAATTCGACCCAACCATTACAAAATCTTGTTCTGGATCATCTTCTTCCTCAGGTGGTTCTTGTACTCGGTGATGCTACCGTCCCACCGCGTGACTGTCTTGTTCTCGCACACCATGATGTCCTTGGCGATCTTGTCGAGCAATCTATACAGTTGTTAGTACGGATATCTGCTGATATGAGATTGATGACTTACCTGAAATCGTGAGAGACGACGACGACACCTCCAGAGAAGGCATTGATGGCGTCGGCGAGCGAATCGATGGTAGGGATGTCGAGACCGTTGGTAGGCTCGTCGAGCAACAGCATGTTGGGGCTCTCAATGGCGAGCAATGCGAAGACGATACGGCTCTTCTGTCCCTCGGACAGCGTGCCCATGATGGCCGTCTGTGACTCACCAGAAAGACCATACCGGCCCAGTTGCTGACGCCAGTACTGGTAGTCTTGTGAGATCTGAGGGTACTTGTCACGGACAAAGTCAAGGGAAGACTTGGTCAGGTCGAGCTGCTCAGCAGAGTGCTGGCTGTACATGCCAAGCTTCAAGTGCGTGTGTCGAGAAACGGAGCCAGAAGTGGGAGAAAGCTTGCCAGTGAAGATACGAAGGAGGGTCGACTTGCCCACACCGTTGGGACCGACGAGAGCGGTTCTGCTGTCCATGTCGACACCAAAGTCGAGGTTCTCGTACAGGTTGTCCTTCTTCTCGCCCGAGTAGGAGAAGGTGACGTTGTCGAGGGAAAGCACCGGCGGTGGCAGCTTCTCGACATCGGCGAAGCGGAAGGTGAAGACGCGGTCTTGATGCACGGGCTGGATGAAACCCTCGGCCTCCATCTTGTCGAGAATCTTTTGACGCGACTTGGCCTGCCGCACCAAGTTGGCGTAGGTGCCGGCCTTGGCAATGAATTCCTTGATGTGTTTGATTTCCTCCTGCTGCTTCTCGTATGCCTTTTGCTGGTTGACCTCGTTCTCGGAGCGGGTCTTCATGTATGAGTCGTAGTTACCACCGAAATACATGAGCGTCTTCATGCGCATGTCAATCATGTTGGTGCAGACGCCGTTCAAGAAGTCGAGCGAGTGGGAGACGAGGATGAGCGTGCGGTCCCACTTCTTGAGGTATTCCTCCAACCACACGCAGGCCTCGAGATCCAAATGGGCCGTTGGGTCGTCGAGCAAGAGCAGATCAGGTCTGACGAAGAGAGCCTTGGCGAGAGCGACACGCATACGCCAACCACCGGACATGTCCTTGGTCTTCTTGTCAATGGTCTTCTTGTTGAAGCCGAGACCCGTCAGAATGAGGGATGCACGGGTGTGGAAGGTAGAAGGATCCATGGCATCAATCTTCTCGTACAGGTCCTCCAGCTTGGGGCTGTCTGGGCCCTCATCTTCAAGAATTTCTTCCGAAAGCTTCTCCAGTCTCTTCATCTCATTCTCCGCCTGCATAACGACCCACTCGAGGGCCCCGTGGTTCGAAGGCGGCGCACCTTCGTTGAGGAGGTAGATGTCGATGTGGTCGGGGAAGGGGAACTCGCGCTTGGCGATGGATTTGAGCAGGGTGGACTTGCCGCAGCCGTTCTCGCCGAGCAGACCGTACCGACGGCCATAGTTGACCTCGATGGTGGTGTCGTTGAAGAGGACCTTGCCGTGGAAGACGAGCGAGGCGGAGGTGATCTTGACGTCGCGGCTGGCTTCGAGCGAGGCCAGCACACCGGTGGTGACGCGGTCTGAGATGCCGTCCTTGTCCTCCTGCAGGGTGAGCTTGGCGACCTTATCGCTGATTGCCTTGCTGTTGGAGTCGGGGAGCGCGTCGCCGTCGCCGTCCATCATGGGCGGCGTCTCATCGCCGTTGACGGACGAGGCGGCGGATGCATCCTTGGAGGCGTTCTTGGAGGCGACCTTGCTGGCGGCTGTCTTCTTGGGCTCCTTGCCAGACGCGGCGCGCTTGGCCTCACGGGCGGCCTTGGATGCGGAGACCATGGCGGTGAGGTGAGGGGGGTGGTGGTGGTGTTGTAGGAGGAGGGGTGGCCTTTGAGAAAAGTGGTCAAGGGCGGTGGTGGGCTTTGTGTAGTGGGGTCCGTCTGCCGCCTCAAATTCTTTCGCGGCTGTAGAGAGGATCAAACAGAGGCTTAATCAAATCGCAGGTGGTCTCCAATCAAAGATGCAGGCCCGCTGCGGTGTGGTCAGTGGCGAGGAGAGTGAATGTGAGGTGTAGGCGGAGGATAATAGGTGTGTGAAGGTTGGGCACAAGCATTTCTTGCGGTTGAGCGCCTGTGACTGCACCAAATTGAACCCTGCCGCCAAACCCAAAAAGTTCTACGTCATTCACGCCCGCGAAAATAAGTCCATTTCCACGTCTGCTCTTTGGCTGTTTCTATACACTAACTGAATACTATTCATATTCATATTGGAGCAGCCTCTCGACAGACCTGACGAGGTACAATGCTGTGATTCCTGCGCTTGGTGTTTTCTTCCTGCACCGCTGTGGCCTGCTTATTCACAGCATCCCTCCATCTCAGATGCCTTGCCATGCCCAAATGACCATATGCCTTGCCTCTTGACAACATGGGCTCTGAGCGACATCCAACTCCTCAGCTTATTATGACTCCAACACACCAGCAATCGTTGGTCGGGATCTGGCAGTTGGCGATCCTCATATCACTCTCCACTAAGCTCCTGGTGACTGTCTTCGCCATAATGGACAGGCTTGATTTGCCATGCAGCTGATATCAGAACAAATCAAGCGAATCGCTCTCGGACTTAGCCTATGCCACCGACTCTTGTTACCGGAACACATGTCCTTTGTCTTCCCCGAACTCCGCTCGCTTGAACGCAGTATCAACATCCCCCCATCTCATGACTGTTGCATCGCTTCATCATTCGCCTCTTGCTTCCCCGCCTCCGCATGCCCATTCTCGCCGCCTGCCAATATCTTCGTTTTAACCTTCTCGTCGATCGGCCCACCCGGCGTGTAGCTCACCACCTCTCCCTCTTCATCCACAAACTCCCACCGATATCTGCTCAGATAGTGTGGAATAGCGCTGAGTTGCGGACCATACCGCTGGCTGTTGTCATACAATTCAAACAGCGGCACTGCCAGCAACTTCATGTTCTTCGGTACACTCAACACTTTGGCTTTGGGCAGCTGAATGTAGTAAAGCTTCTTGCACTCCTTCGGCCGCGTGACGTGAGGCGGGAGGAAAGGGTACATGAACGTCTCGAAGTTAGGGCGATACCATTGCGCCAGCGTGTCGGATACGTTCCAGTCGAGATCGGCGGCTTCGGCGGCGGAGAGGGAGCCGGTGGGCGCGAGGCGTTCGTTCAGGCGGTCTTTGAAGCCTTGAATCTCCTCGGCATCGTGCGGGAGGTAGTCGCCAGGTCTATGATAGTGTCTTGTCAGCGACTGATTCCCCTCGTCTCAAGATCATGCCTTACAGCTTGAAGAAGGCATTGGCGATCTGGAGCATGAGAACATGCGGGTGGTTGTGTTCATGGCACACCAGTATCCCTTCGCACGTCCTCCTCATGCCATACTTGTCGTAATGCTCTTCCAGCCTCCTCAGCCTATCCTTGACCGACGGATCTTCCTCTGGTTGAGTCTCTTTGGTGCCGAAAGTGTAGTTGCTGAGTGGGAATAGCCGTATCGTTGGCTGCTGTCGCTCGTTGAATGGGAGAGTCTCTGTGGCTGGTACGGAGGATTGTTGGTGTTTTGGAGGGACTGTGGCCATCTTGACTTTGGGGAGATGATGATTGACCGTGTTCGCAGGTCGAGAGCTTCCAAACATTCACCGCGAGCGCGTCCGAGCTTTAAGGTTCGACACGAGCCGCCGTTAGCCGGTACCTGCCAAGCACCGGTCCTGCCGATCTGGGAAGTCACCCTTGCGATAGCGGAGTTGATATCGCGTCTGTAACTTGTTACCGTTGATTGACAACCCTTTCACTACTAATTGCTTCAAGAATATCCTACTTTCAAACATGTGCCGGTAAGTAAAACACAGAAACAACCCTGTCCTCCCCAGAAGCCTCCCCTACCACCTTCTCCAAAGCCCCTATCACCACGTCAATGTTGAGTTGCCCCTGTCCGAGCTAAACATGCTTTAACGAACAACCCAGCAACGCCATCCCCGTCTGACACTTCAACAGTTGGTTCGCCTATGTCTCCAAAACTGAGCCATGTCTCCTCGAAGATGTCCTCATCTCACCTAAGCATTCTCTGGTCAAGCAAGTCTCTGACCACTTCCTCCCTAAGCTTCTTCCCCATGGACACGGCGAGGAAGAGGAAAACGACATGAAAGCCCGGAATATTGTCAACAATTTCGATGGCCTTGGTGTGGTTTGGTACACCTCCTCCAACGCAGACTTTGAACGCGGCAACACGGGCGAAAGCAGCAACGGGACGCAGAAAGAGGTGAGCAACCGTCACTCCCTCAACGTGTCACTTTCCATGCGACTGAGCATTGGAAGGGTCTGTTTCCGGCTATGTACAAGACAATACAGCCTCCAAGAAACGATATGAACTTCCTCTCGATATGTGCCAACACTGAGTCGAGAGTCTGTTTTGGCCACATCCGAGCATCGTCAGGATCTGCTATCGCCAACATCAACAACCATCCTTTCGTCTTTGGTCGACATACGTTCATGCACAATGGGGCTGCGAGTGATTTCATCGACATCAAGCGGGATGTGATCAACGAGATGAGCCATGCAGCCTACAGCAACGTCTTTGGCGGGACGGATTCAGAGTGAGATCATCTTTTCATGACGACGAATCGACCTTTGACTAACGCAATACTTCTCAGACACATGGCCGGCTTGTACATGACCTACTTGACGAACGGTGGCGACGCCACAACCTTCGAAAAGCAATACACCACAAACGAGATGGCCGAGGCAATGCACAACGCGGTCGCCACCATCGTCGGTCTCCAACACAAACTTCTCGGCAACAAGAAGAGGCCCAACAGCTTAAATCTCTGCGCAACAGACGGCGTCTCACTAGTAGCATATCGATTTCGAAACCACAGGACAAGTCAACCACCCAGTCTATACTACAGCACGAAAGCCGGGACGACACTAAACAGAAAATACCCAGATCACCCTGATGGCATTAACGTCCCCAATCGAGACTTCGGCATCCCTGAGGGAAGGCATGGTAGGCACTTGATCATCGCGAGCGAACCGAGCACGTACAAAGAGAGTGATTGGGAACTTTTTGGGAAGAATCAAATTTTGGTCGCTGGGCCAGATGAGCCGTTCGAGATCAAGGATGTGCCGTATGGAATTGGGTGGGATGCGGAAGGATGATGTGCCTTGCTGTGATAAGTTGCATCAAGACCTGTAAAGGCGACGAGTCCATGGGCCACGCTCGTCTGTCGGTTCAAACACCAGAGCGCTGTCCTGCTCAAGCTTGCTACCTCAATCTTAGCCTTACTCGGCAAAGTCACATACTTATCACCAGCAGTCCCCGATTATGTTTCAAAAACACACCGAGTTCGTTGCCGCTCGAGCGCTCGAGCACCGACTTCTCAGCCGTCACCCATGGTCCAGCTCCAATCCCACCAGAACGCAATCATTCCCAGAACTGGACTCCTCACTCACCAGCTCTACGACCCTAAAACGACTGATCACTTCTCAATTCTCCCCATCACGAACTTCACCACCCATCCCATCGCCACAATGGGCTCCCTCCCCACAGAACCCCAGCGCCTCCTCGCCTGGACCATCTACATCAAGAAACCCGCGCACCAATCCCAAGAAGACCACCACGCCCACGTCTCCAACATCAACACGCCCCTCACAACCCCTTTCCTAAAGAAATACGGCATCGTCCGATATACAGTCGTAAGACCTCTTCTAATCCCCTCCGCACGACTCTCGATGATGACGAGGTAACAGAAACACAACGACGCCTCCATCCTCCCCCTCCGCCAACAACTCATGGCCGGCATGCCGGACGACAGCATCCTCGACTACGACTGCGTGTTGGAGATGATCGTGAGGGATATTGAGTGCATCCAGAGGATGCAGAAGGACGAGGAGTTTGTGAGGGAGTGTTTGAGTGATCATGGGAATTTTGCGGATATGAAGCTTTGCAAGTGAGTACTCTTTTTGCGGGTGGATGGGTTTGGATCGGATTGGGCTAATTTGGTCTGCGTGTAGGGGGAGTTTGATGTGGATTGAGGAATTTGCGTTTTGATCCATTGGTTGGCGTGCTACTGCTCTCAGTCTCGATGCGTACCTTCTCGAGGAAGCACTACATAGAGATTACGAAACGAGCACGCGACCTTGACATCGCTCAGACGAAGTGTGATGTGAAAACGTTCCAGCTCGTGCGACCTCAGTCCTTTCGTAGACCGAACTCGGCAATTGCAATTCACCGATATCACAAGCGACACCAAAATGGACGCTAGCGATTTAGCCTGCAGTCCGCTGTCCGGGGGTATGGCGCACGTGCTCTCTGGTCCTGAACACATCCATGTCGTGTCCTTCTTTCTTTGTTACATTCTTCAATCATTGCTACTGTTCACACGCCAAGACAGACGGAAAGTTACCACAGCGTGTTCGCACACCAGCTGTACAGACACCCTTCCGCCATGGAGTACATCCTCTCCGTAGTGGCCGCCCTGGCCATTACGCCGATAGCCATGACGGCGTTCTTCAAACTTCTCGTCTCGTTGCAGAAATATTCGGTCGTCCAGGAGAGAATTGCGCAGTTGACGAGGAGGTCCAGCGATCCCATCAAGACTTCGAGACCGGTTGTTTTGGTTGATCTTAGCGCTGCAGTGGGAAAGAGGGTTGCTGCGCATTTGATGCCGGAGTATGAAGGTATGATCAACGCGGCCTTGTCGAGTGGACTGTCGCAGCTGATTGGAGTTGATTGGTAGTCATTCTGGAACTGCAGAGTATTCCGCGAGCGAAGCAGGAACTTTCCAGCATTGTGGCGAAACAGAGACCATGTAGATCGATCAGTCAAGCGAAGAGGTCTTTCATGCTGACTTTGCTGCAGGCACTGATGGGGACACTGTCGGCACGCACGACTTCTCACGCATCCCCAAGCACGTAATCTTCAGCAAAGGCTACCGCGAGAACAAAGTTCAGGAAGTGCGTGAAGCCCTCGGTGGCGAAAAGTCCGGAATCTCATGGTATTGGTAAGTCCCACAAGATGCCATTCCATCGTGTTAAGGTGCAAAGGTAACCATGTTTGTGATCTTGAAGGACGCCCAGCCCGCCTGGAGAGAAGCTCCCGAATCCTGGCAAGATCGATGAAGAGCAGATGGACTTCTTCGCCGGTAGGATCGCTGGCCATATCAAGAAGACCTTGAATTCAGTGGTGGAGGATGGTAAAGAAGGCGTGGACGGGTTGTATGAGTTGTAGAGCACTTCGTGATTTGGTCGAACTTGGGCTGTAAAGTCTTTGGAGTGCAGCGCTTGTTGCTCGAATGAGTGGTGTTTGTGTGGTAATGGGCGTTGAAAGGGCGTTGCGGAGTCTCGAGCGGCATTCAACACTGATTCGGTCGCTGTAGAATACGACTTGGAGGGAATCGTCGTCCTGACGGAAGCCGTGGCTGCTCGGTATGCCCGCTCGCTCATGGATAGTGATTGGCACCGGAGTACGTTTCCAAGAAATTGAATCCAGCCTGCAGGTGTGCACCAAGCGGATCCACAAACATGAAGCTCTTCGTGTCCAACTTAGGCTGACCCTCCGCCGGCCGCAAACCCTCCCCCTCCACTTGACCTCGACAGCCCACCCTGCCACAACTTCAGCACCGTCGCGACCGCCATCAATGACCATGCCTTTCCCAAGTCACCTCGCGCCCCACTGCCCAAGAACTGGAACTTGCCAATCTTGCTCTTGCTCCAATGCGAGTTGGCCGCCCAGACCGCGACGACTTCTTTCCCATCGCTCGTGAAGCCATGATCACGATTCTCACGTTTGGACGAAGACGCGCTTGGCTGAGAGATGGAAGGCCCGTCCAGACGAACCAACTTCCATCCCCACGACCACTTGTCTAGATCTTTGACTTCCTTCCCATGAGACAAGCGCCACTCAAACTTCTCCACATGGGGCTTTTCATCCGCATTAGAGACCTCGACGCTGAACGTCCAAGACACGTGCTTGAACCCGGCATGCATTTCCACTTCATGTTCAACCGGATGACCATCGGCGCCGACAATCGATGTCAGAGTGACGGCCGACGTGTTGCTCCATGCCTTCTTGACGTACGTTGATGCTATGACGGGCGAGTCGCCCTCGATCCCCTCATGGATGGTCAGTACGATGCCGGTCCACTCACGACCGAGAACGACGGCATTGCAGGGCTGTTCAAGGTGCTCGCCAATGAAGAACTTGGTGTTTCTAGATATTGGTTTTCCGTGCCATGGGTAGTATAGATTGAATGCTGTAGGGAACGGACGGCTGGGGATTGGTGCCGTCGGTCCGGTAATGGTCGCGCTGGAGATGTCGGTCAGGATCGATGATGGAGGCCTTGAGAGATCCTCATATGGCGGTGGCAGGTCGTCGGTGGTGGTCGATAGAAACGACATGCGGTCGCTGTCATGCAGGCTTGTTTTGCTGTCCATGTTGATGATCGTACCGTGTGCTGTGACTTGCTCGATGGGGTCCCTGTTGATTTAGATGGTGGCAGCGTCGATGTTCACGGCTTGATGTGTGCTGCTATTATATAGCCGTCAGGCAGCGATATGTAGGCTTGTGCAGCGTTGCTGTGGCTGCGCCGTCGTGGGCTGAGCTTACCTTGTAATTGCAGTGGAGTTGGCTGTGGATGTTCCTCGGGTTTCCAAGATCCTTGTCCTTGGCCGGGTGCTCGCATTCGCACAGTTACTCTGTCCCTGCTCGATCCGGTCAGTCCGTGGAGGTTTGTCAAAGCTGGCGTCAATAATTTCAAGTCAACGCCATGGAGGTGCTTCGACTGATATATTTGATACTGTTGCTGTTATAATGATCGCCAATTGCACATGCGCAGAGGGTATCCAACAGAAATCACCAAGACAAGTGCTCTAATAGGGCTTTTGAGCCCACACTCTCCGCCTAGAATGAGAGGATCCAAGTCAGCGATCAGGCCTTCATATACGTTGCATGTTGATATACTCACGTCAAGTGGTAGATGTGAAGCCCCTTTTGCTTCAGCTCCTGTCTCACCTTCGCAACATACACTCTCACCTCATCCGCGCTCCACGGCTTCGGCGCTCCATGTTTGGTCAACAGCCACATAGCCCAACCATCCAACCCAGACGACCAGTGGTGGAAGTTGACTCGCCCAGCTTCCTTCAAACGCCTATCCCTGGGCCAAGAGCCGAGCGGACATTTGAATAAGTGGTCGTTCAGATTGACAAATCCCGCCTCTGCCATTCTCCCAGCCATGGTCTCTTGCGTGGAAAGAGGTCGCCCACTGCGCTTAGAGCATCCAAGGAAGTTGTCGCCCCAGCCAGCCAGGAACGAGTCTTTGGCGAGAGTGCCGTCGTCAGACATCACGCGCACATCCAGCTCGACTTGTTCGAGCCAACCGCCGGGCTCGAGGTTCCTGTGGCGACGTGAGATGGCATCGCAAACAGGTCATCTATGACAACTTACTCGTAGATCGTCCTGTACAAGGCGTCCCATTCATTGTTGGTGAAGGCGCCCAGCATCAGACGCATGTGGACAAGGTCGAACTTATGTGACCACGACCAGTCGTGAAGGACATCTTCGACCTGCAGAAAGCAGTTGGGAGGCACCCAAGGTGTGGGCGGAGGATACAAGTCGACACCGTACACAGTTGCTGTAGAAGTCAACGGAAGTTTCGCGCGGATCTCGTTGGTGTAGAGTTACCATCTGGAAACTTGTCTGCAACGTCGACTGCAAACGTGCCAGTGCCGGTGCCAATGTCGAGGATGTGCTTGGGCGACTTCAGTGGCGAGCGAAACAGCAGGTTGTCGTGACCACTTTCCATCAACAGATAGAACAAGTGACCTGCGTCCATCGTCTCGAACTGTTGATCATCCGAAGGGCCCCTGCGAATGTTTAGGAGACAGCGCCAGCGAAACTTCCTTCCACGCCTCACCAGTAGTCATCTCGGAGAGTAGAATATCTTAACGCAAGTTAGCGATTTGCCAAGATGTCACTGTTTCGATACGCACTTTCGCCCGTTTTCGATATGTCCACGCAGTAACGAGGATGTGATTGAGGTCGTCTCCCTGGGAGTACTTAGCATGTAGTTGGCGTCCGCATACACTACAGTGCCTCACGATCCAACATCGTCTTCTGCAAATCCTGAGTCACTGGAGATGTCTACTTCCTGGACGCCTCATCTTCAGAACTAGATCCCTCAAGAAAGTTTCGTCTAACCTCACCAGTGGATCGACAGTCTCGACGGTACTTTCGCCATCATTGCCAGGTGCATCAACTTCAGGTTGCTCACTTGTTCCTGCTTCGGTCTGTCGTGGTTGTGATGGTTCCACGGCCGGCGATGGTGATTTGGGCTCGTCCGCCATACGGAAAAAGAATGCAACGAGTACAGGCAGAGTGTCTCCAAATCAGAAAAGGATGCTGCAGCGGTTATACGCAGCGGTCCCACTACTGATGTGCCTCGCAATGCAGGCGATGGTGAAGGTTTGGGCTGTTGTGCAGTGCGCAGACGAGACAGGCTGGCCATTGGGCGGTCTGGCACCCATCCTGGCAGGTGGAGGATTCGGAAGCCTTTTCCCCGGCTAGCTCACCCCCCGAGAAGCAGTGGCTTGCCGTGGGCACGAGCAGCAGCATGCCAACGCACAGCTTCTGCACCAAACAGGCCAGCGATATGTTGATGGCTGCTCCCGGGCCCAGGTCGGGTCGCCTTGTCCGACTCATCCATCGCAGCACCGCCATCGACCCGACCGATTGGAACCACCAGGATGGCCAGCAGTGACAGCAACAACCTCCCGACCAAGGTCCTCTGCGGTGTGACCGTCCCCGACACGCCATTGATCGATAAGGCTCTGGAGTTTGCCAAAGGGGTGTCCACCGGCTACACCTATAACCACATTGTCCGGTCGTTTCTCTTGGGATTCATCATCGCCGACAAACTCCCTCACACCAAGGACCGCGACCGAGAGGCCCATGCTATTGCTGCCATTCTCCACGACACCGGCTTCCCAATCGGCCATCCTCCCCACAACGATGTACTCAGCGACGATAAGCGATTCGAGGTCGACGGTGCGAATGCGGCGAGAAACTTCTTGAAGAGGGAGGCCAAGGCGGAGGAGTGGGACAAGCATCGTTTGCAGCTGGTATGGGACGCCATTGCGTTGCATACCATCGGGTCTGTGGTGTTTGAGAAAGAGCCTGAGGTGCAATCTTGTTCGTACGGTATCTGGGCCGATTTCCAAGGTCCAGACCGCGTTTCCGGAGGTGTTCTTACCTGGGATGAGTATAATGCGATCGTGAGAGTACGCTTTGTCAAGATGCTAGGTCTGGGATTGTTGGCGTGTTGACATGTCGTAGGAGTACCCTCGTCTTGGCCTCATGAAGGGCCTCAAGGACAACATGCTGCACCTGTGCAAAGTCAAGCCAGGAACGACCTACGATAATACGGTCGGCGAGTGGGGTGATCGATATTTGAGTGCCGACGAGTATAACAGGAAGCCAAACCTGACGCAGAACTTGTTGGAGACGTGTGATTTGGATGAGAGAGACCCCAATGTGTAGACTCGAGATGGAGGAAGTCAAAGGTGTAGGTGAAGGACATTGATGGTCCAATGCGGGCCCGAATGTCTGGTCGTTCTTAGGTATGTTTTTGCTTTGTGGGCAAGATGTTGCTCGGAGAGTTTGTTGACCTTGAGGTCAGCAAAGGTTGCTGTGTTCAAGATTTGAAAGAGCGAGCAGACGCCTTTTCAATAGAAACGCGTCCCTGCCAGATGATTGAACCTAATCGCAACGGCTTCCGAAATTAACGATTGATTGGGCTGACTAACTGCAAGAACCTTCTTCACCACAACTCCCATCGCAAGGACTCGCTTCCTTCACCCTTCCTCCTCCAATGTGTTCGAGTTGATCATATTATTCAGGAGCACCGCCCAACGATTTGAAGGTCAGCCATTGCTTTCACCGGCAATTCCCAATCTCTGATCATGGAACCTCATCGTACAGCACCATGGCTACCAGGATGCAGGGTACAAGGCACTGCGTAGGCAGTGTGGTAGAGCAACTGCGGCTTGATGAGGATTCGCCCTGCGACCACACCTATTCCCCCTGTGATGCCTCATACAAGTAGAGCTAATTTGACCTCGCATGGAGGGGCGCATCTTCTAATCTAGTGAGCGTGCTCGCAGTACAGCCACCCGAACTCATGTGGTTCCACAACGCCATGCACGAGGACAAGATGGTGCCCGATGGAAGAGCAAATGCGAACTTTCCCGGTCTCTCTTCATCGTCTTGATGCACCACCGCATACTTCGCTCTCATTGCTATCCAAAGCAGGCGTCACCTGTGAGATGTCACCTCCTGGAAACCCCGCACAACAATACGACAGCCTCGCCCACAGAATCAAACGAAGCCGAACAGCAAATTATCGGCAATGCCTCCAAGGTCAAGGCGAGAGACCTCTTGAACAGACTGCCTTTCTCAGACTGACATTGAGCCTCTCAGCGAGTCTTCACCTTCCATTCGATCTTCGCCTTTGCTCTGGTCTTCCAATCCACCTGGGATGGCATGTTCACGTATGTGATCCACATGCGCTAATTCCGTTGTACCTGATGATGATGCTCTTTCACACAGCAACATGTTCTTCGCCCTCTTACAACGGGGGGCCTCAGGTCTTCATCTGGAGCTGCCTCATCAGCTGGATAGGGGTACTCGCCCAGGCCGCCTCGATGGCTGAGATGGCGTCTCTCCAACCCATCGCTGGCGCTCAATATCACTGGACTTGGGCATTCGCCCCAATACGGATGAAGAGATTCCTCACCTGGCTTCAAGGATGGCTGACCTGGTTTGGATGGATCTCTCTACTCTGCGGCATTGTCAATGTAACTGCGGGCCTGCTGCTAAGCCTCGTCAATCTGTGTATTCCAGAATACAGTCCAAAGGATTGGCATCTCTACTTGACCATCGTCGCGCTCGCGGTGACGCAAGCTGCATGTAACATCTTTGCGTGGAAGGTTTTGCCGGCTGCGGAAGTCGTTGCAGGTTGGCTACATTTGCTTCTATTCATCGTCTTTGTGGGCGTGCTGGGCGGCATGGGATCAAAGCATAGTGCTGACTATGTGTTCACTCATTTTGAGGTATCCTCGGGCTGGGCAGGGAATCGATTCGTGGCGTGGAATCTGGGCATGCTGTCAACTACGTGGTCGTGTGAGCTTCAATCCCCTGCGAACTGTCCCATGCAAGGCTGACTTTTACGCAGTCACTGGTTTTGACGGCACCGTCCACATGTCTGAAGAAGTTCGCCCTGACAATCGCACTCAACGGCGTACTCGGTTTCGCCATGGTCATAGCATTGCTCTTTCCCCTGGGGCCTCTGGAAGAAGCGCTTGAAGCAGAGTGGCCGATCCTAGCTATCCTACTCGACACCACTGGATCTGTCCAAGCTACGACTGCGCTCATGAGCCTGCTTATCGTGGTTTCGTACTTCGTTGGCGTTGCAGCTACGGCTACTGTAAGTCGACTTACCTGGACCTGGAGTCGGGACGGAGGACTGCATCCACGAATCTCAGTAGTCAGCCAACGCTTTCCCGTCCCTGTTGCTGCTGTGATCTTACCGACGGTTCTTGTCATCCTCCACGCTCTGCTAGGACTCGGGTCATCTGCCGCGTTCGGTGCAATCATCGCCCTGTCTTCACTCGCGTTGTACGTCTCTTACTTCATCGCCATCGCATGTATGGTGTGGACTCGACTCTCGCAACCTCTCGAGCTGGGGACCTGGAATCTGGGAAGATGGGGCTTGATGATCAATCTCTTTGCTGTGGTCTACACGCTCTGGATTATCATCTTCCTGCCATGGCCAAGCTCAGTGCCTGTGACAGGCGCAGGAATGAATTATGCCAGTCCGATCTTTGCATTCTGCGCGCTCTTCGTGCTCACCACTTGGCTTTTCTGGGCCCGGACGCACTGGAATGGCGTGAGCGGGAAGGTCGTGGAATATGTGTTGACTTCTGAGGAGTGAACCCCACACAAAAAGATCAATGATTGATGGGGAGTACGCTCCTCGGTCCGGTCAAAGTGGAACGCATCAAACTGGCATCTCTCCGTCTTTCCTCAATCGACGACGCTCCTAATAACACTCTCAGTCAGCTGCTTAGAGGGCTTAGGGATAGATGAGCGGATTACCGAGGGTAGTCACGAAAGGGATTGTCTCTTTTCAAAAAGCAATTCCAAGAAATTCCATTCGTCATGCTATACAACACAACTCCATCCTCAAACATCATCCTGTTCACCACCAAGCTACTTCAAAAACTCCGGCACAAGCTTATGCTCAAACGCCTTCTTCAGAAACGTCTTATGCTGTGCCTCCTTATCCTGCGCCCAAACATTCTTCTCCTCCACCGGCATATCATACGCCGAAGACACCCGGCTCCGGCTTCGACTCTTGTTCTTGGTGCTGCTTGTCGTGCTCTCCCTCTTCCGGGATCGAGTGTTGTAGTCTTCTGCGAAGGCGATGCTCTCGGAGGGCATGTCGGATGGACGCATGTCGCTAGAGAGGGAGTTCTTCGGGGTGGAAGTGGTGGGCGATTTGGTTTCCCAGGTTGGGAAGGTCTCGTCTGGGATCATATCAGCGCTATAGTCGGTGTTGGAAAGGTGGTGGATTTGTTGCTTACCTCCCTGGTTTGTGTCGTTGATGCGAGGCATTGATTCCGCTGTGGTTTGCTTCGTCTTTGCAGGTTTAAATCGGGATATACTTTGATCTTGCTGGATCTTAATACTGAACGAAATAGATGGAGTGATCCTACAGAGGTCTTATATGCTATCAAGTGCTATTATCGAGACATCCTTTCGCCATTGACGCCTCGTCACTCGAATTTGCCATCTCTTCTTGGCTCTTGACCTTTCTATCTCTTACACCACAGGGAAATATTGTCTTCCCAGCTCCCAAGCAACAGCCAGTCTCAAAATCAACGACTCTGCGTCATGCCAATGCCTTCAGAAGACGAAAGTCTGGTCGACCAGTCTCGTCTTCTTCTTGGCGAACCCTGCCCAGCCTTGTAGGAAGTACCTCGTACATCATGCCCCGTTTGCCACGTGCGGAGGGCAGTCTATGGTCGAAAGTCAAGACTTGCACATGACGATATTGTCGTCGTGTACGCCAAGAGGGATAGCAAGTCTCCGCGTTGTTGTTGAAGGGAAGAGGGAGAAAGATAGAGGAAACTGGCAATAAGCCTCGATTTTGAGTTTAGCTAGTCCAGTCCGACCTTCAACGACAATCAAACCGTCTTCGGCGTCACTCCTGAAACAGATCCCCCGAGCTTCTTCGCAACTATGCCCGTATCCAGTCTATTCATCGCCGAAAAACCCCTCGGGGCCCATCGCATTTGACCTTGATCACCGAAAAAAAAGACATGAACTAGCGTCGCCCCTTTTCTATCCAATCAGACCCACATTCATGGAGGACTGCTGACGTCCCGCATTTGCTCGGACTCCGCGAAATTTAACAGCCATTAGCTGCCGCGCCACAGCGTCCAATGAATGAAGTTACCCTCATCGGGGCTCTCCTCTAGGAATGAGTCGTGCGTCGGAGTCGTTCTTTCCTCGCTCACCGTCGGTCAGCAAACGAAAGAACGGCGAATCACCAAAACACCTCAAGGTCCGCGTTGAAAATCCTTCTTGAACATATGCACCGAAAATGCAACATCCCACTGGTGTCCGCGTCGACTGTGCCAATGACAATGAGAAGTACTTACCTTGCTCGGGGTATCAATCGGAGTGCAAACGTTTCTAATGGCCCGATTTTTGGGATATCCGTTAGTGTTTGCTCCATCTCTTCCAATAGCAGGGCTACTTTCGTCGAAGGGGAAGGCAAAGGAATAATCTATTCTTCCATATACCCCGAATTTTGCACATGCGTTAGCGGTGGCGTGAATCCGTCCAATGATGGATTGGATGCTGCTCGGGGTGTGGAAGTATTTCAACAGTATACACCGAAGGATTGAACGAGTACTCGGGCTTCCAGCAGAAAGAAGAGGTCCTTGGGACCCGAGTACTTGACAACCCATTAGCTCCCGTGGTCATGTAGCCAGTGAGAGCGGTAACATCCAAAAGGATCATAGCTCCCGCGGGCTTCTCGTGGAGCGAAGAAATCACTCGGAGTCCGAAAATTTTTGCACACCCATTAGCTGCCGTCTAGGCATGGGCGAATGGGACGTTTGATAGGGGTAGCAAGGCTTCTGTGGACGGCGATAGTCTGGTCCCAAGACAATCAGACGGACTTGTGGGCTCTCGAAGAGCCTGGAGCAGGCGTTGTCGAAGAGCGGTTTGTCCTAGCCATGTGGTAGTGGACCTGCATGATGTCCCTAAGGGAAGGATACCTGGGGAGTATATTAGCAAAGTACATCCAGAATAGAAGGATGTTCTGTTCACTGTGCTTACCACTCACTTCCTCGATGTGAATGCAGGACGAGAAGAAAGATAATGGAAGGTTGGAACGGACGCGAACGGATCAGACGTGGGACGTTTGATATCTTATACGAATTGTCTCAACCCATCACCTCACATTGCCTGGGCTTGCTACATCATCGTTGCTAGCCCTGTTGTTGAGGCGCTAGAGAAGCTGTCGGTGTTGGTACAGCAGCAAAGCCATTGATGTCCCGGGTGTTGGTCTTCAATCCCAGCTCCTCATTCGTAGATAACGCTTCTCTCAGCACTCTCGTGTGATGGGCACGTTTGGTCCACAGCTCTTCCGTGCAAGGTGCCACTTACGTCGCGTGGCATAACGTGCATCGGCGACAGTGTCATGGTGATCGAAAACGTGTCGCCGACCTGTTCTTGGATAGGCATAGGGTTGTTACGCACACGCATTCGCGTTCGCCTCAGTCGAGTTGCGATGCAAGGGCAGAAATCGAGGTTGCGCCTGCTGCGACCAATCTTAAACTGAAAGCGGTAGGTGTGGTATCCTCACGTTCGCTTGCAAGCGACTCTCATTCGACCTTGACCACATGCCCGTCTTCCTTCCCCACGTCGTTTGCTTCTTGCTCGGCGGCCTTCTTCTCAGCCAATCGCCTCTCTTTCTCGGTCTTCGAAATATTCTCACATTCGTTCACGATGTGTTTCGAATCGCCGTACATGGCTTCGATAGCCGCCCAATTGCCAGCCTCCACCTTGTTCTTTCCCTCACCTCTGCCAAGCAGCTTCTTCTCGTAACCGTAGCCTGTGAGGTACAGGGCGATAAAGTGGCGGTTCTGACCAAGTTTGTCACCCTTGAGCTCGATGCTATCCTTGTACGGCTCGTAGAAGAGCTTCTTGTCGGCGCCGCCTATGATTCGCCTCTGCAAAGTGGCTTTGGCTTCTGGATCATAGCGCGTACGTGGATCACCATTGCCATCGTCAGGTAGGGCAATCTCACGGTCATAGTTCTTGTCCTGCTGGATGGCTTCTCGAAGCTTGGGTTTCCAGAGGGCGTAGAGCCACTGCTCCGCGACTGAGAAGCCTTCCTCGCCGTGGCTCAAGACAACAGCACTGACATATGCCTCGAAGACATCGCCGAGAACTTTGTTGAAGCCCTTGTTCGATTTGCGAGAGTCAGCTTGCATGTGGTTGAGGTCAGCGACACGGATGCGCTTGTCGAAGCCATACGCCCGAGAATACTCAGCCAAGGTGTCATTCCTGACAAACAGCTCCCGAAGCTGACTCATCTGCCCACTAGGCAGGTGGATCAAGCGGGAGAAGATGAGGCGGCTGGCGAAGAGTTCGATGTAGGCGTCCCCCAAGAACTCGAGGCGCTCGTAAGAAAGAGCCTTTGGGCCTGTGACGCTGCGAGACTCCGAAGTAACGGAGCGGTGGGTGAAGGGTGCTTCGCGGTATTCTTCTGTCACAGATGGGAGAGGGGGCAAGTCGGCAAGAGAGCGCATCTTCGACGCGGTAGACGCGGTAGGAGAGTCATTCTGCTTCTTGCGGTGCTTGCCACGGTCGCTGTAGCCGTCCCTGTGGTATGGTCTCCGGTCATCGTAGACATTCCTGTCGTTGCAGTTGCTGTTGTGATATGGCTTTCGGTCGTCGTGATGTTGGCGCTTAGATGGGCGATGGCCGTAATCTTGGCCATCATGGGCGTACGGACGTTTGTTGTCAGGCATGGCGGACGGCTCTCCTCAGCGCTCGTCACTTGATTGATCCTTGAATCAATATGTGGCCGACTGTCGGATTGGACAATCAGCCGGCGTGATAGCGAGGAGATGAGCCGTGGTGGTGGTGTCGATGGCGTGGTGGTGTTGTTGTTGGATTGTCGTGAGGTGAAGACGGGAAGATGGACGGGAAGTCTTCCGCGGGTCGGCGCAGTTCCGAGGTCTTGGCATCTCGACCCTCCTTTGCGACGACATCCTCTCTCATAACGATACTATATCAATATCAACAGCCACATCCACCATGGCAGTCCCGCGATCACGAATCCTCGATCTGATGCGGGTACAATGCCGCATCTTCAACACGACCTTCAACCCCACCAATGCCCGTCTCGGCAACAAGGTCCTGCGCCAGCGACTGAGAGGCCCGTCGATTGCCGCATACTACCCCCGACGCGTATCTACTTTCAAACAGCTGCGACAGCTGTACCCAGGCGTGGAGATGTACGACAATTTTGAAGAGGATCGGCTGGAGCACATTCAAATTGCAAAGAGTCGAGGCAAGGGTGCGCCCAAGAAGAAGAAGACAGCGGCTGGTACGGGCAGAATCTTCCCCATACCGTGTTCATGATACTGACAGGACTTGTAGAATCGCGGAAGGGGCAAAAGAAGAAGAGGTGATGGTCAGGCATTGGCAGATATCGATGGGATTAGCGAGGCGTTGGGCGAAGAACTGTACAGTACAATGGGCACAAGGCAAGCAATACGAAAACTTTCATCGCTGCGCAGTTGAAGATCTCAACGATGATATTGAAAACCTCCTCGACATGCCCAGTCTGTCAACTTCTCACTCAGCTTCACTGGCTCGTACGCGGGCGCGCAGCTCGGCGATATCGCACAGAGTCCAAGCCCTCTTGTACGCCCTCTTCACACTCGTGCTTTCGCCTGTATTTATACAAGCTTTCGTGCACTACATATCGCTTGGTGACCAATACACCAACAGGCGAGGAAATGCTTCTATGATGACGGCAGACTGTGTGAGGGACAAGGAAGGAATACGAAGTCTGTCAATGGAGTAGTGATCATCAAAAGTACGTGGCTGACAAAAGACTCAGATCCACCACACTCCAAGACTGAGCTTTGAACAGTGAGACATTGTCTGCGAGTTTTCCACACGAGATTTGGCCCAAGTACTGAATCCTACGACCATTTGGGATCCCACAATTCGGGCTAGAGTGTTGCGCAAGTTGCCCGGAGATAATAGGGCTCTAGTGTGTGCTGCACCATCCCGTGCCTCGCGGAAGCCGCCTCCCCTGACACAATACTGCAGGTCTCAGTCAATCCCACCGGCTGCAAGGCAAAAAGACCTTGTATGCGTGTCAGACCGGGAGCAAAGTCGATCCATATCAGCTATCGCGCCACTGCCAACCCACCATCCTGGTAAGCATGATACTCTTGGGGCTGTTCTCGCGATCGATGTTGAGTGCAACGTGCACTGCACATCGAACCCTACGCTCCGTGGGCAAAATGCCTCTAGACCGCTAAGATCATCGGTACACCAACAGCAACAGTAACAAAAATTCGGGCAGTCGGCGACTTTTAAGGAATGTGACGCAAGCGTGGGAGGTACCCGGTACATGGAGCTGCCGCCCGTGGGCTCCAACCAGCCGTTACCTTAATACGACCTAATGCAAGATAAGGTTATGCATGGCGGAACCGTGCCTACATGTGCTTGATGCAGCCCTGGCCGCCCGTGCCGAATGAAGGAAGGAGATCTCCTTCCATCTCGAGCAAAGCAGCTCAAGTCTCAATCTGATTGACGGAGACCTCAACACGTAGGCTAGCGTTCGCACATGGGCCGTCGTCTCGCGATCGTTTCCTCTATGCGGCCCCCATCCTTTGCACTTCACTGTTTGATTGCTCGACGCGCATGCGACAACTTCGCTCCTGCATTAACGAGACAAACGCGCTCATCGCCAGGGCTCGACGACTTTGCCAGCTCCTGAAAAAGCTTTCCTTGGCTCAACACCTCATAGGCCAACGACTACGCTTCGAGCAATTCGGAGCCGCTTTCAAGAACTCTACCCCCCAGCCTCTGCCACATAATCCATTTCCACGTGCAACTGCTCGCTTACCGAGGCTGCCTTCAGCCTCGTCTCGATGGTCTCCGCGTATCTCTCGGTCCTTCTAGCTACCGACACCTCTTATGCACCCACATTCGGACGAGATGGAATCACAAAATCACACTTTGATCCCTCGGCCAAGCTTTCGAGCCCTGAAGGACCCTCTGCAAGGGCATACACACATACCGAATAGAGCCACCGATGTGTCCGGCGAAATCTGTCCTGTCAGACATGCAAAGCGAGCAGATGCCTCTTGGCGTACAGCACAACCGACCAGGCTGTACTCGCTTGCGATGGGATCATCATGCATGCAGGCGAAACATAACATGAAGAGTCGTTGAGAGGCCTCGCTTTTGCTTCGGAAGGCACACTTGATCTCCGTGCTCATCACTCTGGCATAATGAAATCGTCATCTTCTCGTCCCTCGGCTTCAGCTGCGTGTCTCGTCTTGTGTGCTAAAGGAGTCGAACTCAATCTACCAACACAACGCCACCAAAGGCTTCTCTTGCGACTATGTGCTAATGAAAACATTGGTGGCGACATGGATCTCGACGAATAGGAACCAACAATCGTCGGGCCGAGTCCGACGTTTGCGGCGCTGATCAGCCAACACCCAGATTTATCACATTGCATTAATCCATCGGAACTAAGCCGGACTGTGAGAAGCTCGTGCGAAGTAGAGTGATCGTTGGCATGTGATTGGATACTCGGTGAATGATTCCCGGGCGCTAGCTAAAGTCTATTAAATTTCTTTCTCTGCAGTTTGAATCACCAACAACACCTCTATGTCCTTCGCGGCCTTGATCGATGCGGGTGAGATTCTCCATCGTGGTCCGTGACATACTCCAAAGCTCCATAACCCAACAATGCTTGTGGTGGTGCCAGCTTTGTCGGTGCCTTAGAGCCACGCCGAGCTCGTTACCCAAGGCAAGAATCATAATGGCCCATTCAGACGCAGCGTCTCTAAGACCACATCAATACAGATATGACACCAGAATCCAGAAATTTTGCCAATCCTGAAACGTGTCCAATACTAGTCTCAATCCGCCTCAGCCTCTCTTGAGGGTATTAGCTTTGTTGACGACTGCGCTGAGCTTGGCACGCAGTGCCTGGTCGTAGCGATGCACGACATCCCAAGAGTCGTGGTCTCCCATGTCATGTCGTGGACTGAGACCGTGCTCTTCTTGTCGGGCACTGCGTCGTTGGATCTGTTTCATCAAAGGCTTAAAGTGTGTGCGCAGCTCGCAGAAGACGCCATGTGCGTGCACAAGGCGTTGGGTATCGGCGTCTAGGCAGTATTGTCCCATCTTGGCTTGTGAGGTTACTGCTCGACCGGTAGTATTCGCCTGAGAGAGATACAGGGAGGAGGTGGACGGCGACAGCGGGGAGTCCACGCATAGGGCGGCCTCGTACCACAGAATTGTCTGATGCGCAGCTAGAAAGACAGGTATGAGGACTTCTTGTTCGTTGGAGCAGGGGCATTCTAGAATCCTCGACAACTTCTGGAGTGTTTTGCGGTTACTCTCAAGCACTGTGTCGATATCGCGACTCATGCTGCCGGCAGGACAGGGTCGAGCATCTGTAGCTTGTTAGCTCTTTCTGATGGACACGTTTAGATATGAGAGTGACATACGTTGGTCGGCGACTAGTTGCAAGGCCGAGGAGATACATCCCTGGATAAGGCCTCCACAGCGGTTGGAACCTGCGCCGCTTCCTGTGCTTGCAATGGTAGAGGCGGGTGTAGGCCTCCAGGGGTCAAAACTTTGAGGATAGATTGGTGGATGAGGTGTCTGTGTCGGCGTCGGCAAGGACGGCGAGAACTGGTTCGACGTTGTCGAAGACAGATTGAACAGACTGTCGATGGCATCGTCATTGTCAGACGCTATGCTTGTTGAACTCAGCGATGAGCTGACCGAGTCCTGCTTAGGCCTCATTGTGTCGATAGGATCGGCACCCCAGATCGATGGGTCGAAGTATGGCATGTCCAGATCCATGGCATCCTTGGAGCGATCCGGAGAGAAAGTGCCGAATGAGTATGACATATTGTCAAACGAAGTAAGTGACGCCCAAAGCTCATCGGTCATGGCAGCTGGTACATCAAGCGACGACGTACGAGGCGCCGCGTAGGGGCTTGAGGGTGGCGACCTCTTCCGACGACCAGTGCGCTTTGACATGCCATAAACACATTCAACCCCTTTCTGAGCGCATCTGCTACATGTTGGTCGCTCTTTTCCACACCTTGCAACAGGTCAGCTGCGGAAATATAAAGACAAGGCCGAGGTGTTGGCCCAGTTGACCCCGTACGCACCTGATCTTTTGCGAACTGCACGCATTACAGGACTCTCGAACTTTCTGCCCAGTCGGACTTGTCTCGGCTTCGTGCGGTGGCACAGACATTGTGTGGAGGACCGAGAGAATGTAGGACAACGATATGTCAGTGTCACAGCTTGAATATCAGACTAGTGACAAGCAAAGATATACACCGAACTCGAAGAGCACAGGAACGTGTCTACCAGGAGTGTCTTATAAGTGCTGAAGGTCGCTGGTCAGTGAGAACAGTGTCAGCCAACATCTCAATTGCAACTCCAGCTCAGCCGCAGCTTTGGCGAAGATTGTCGAAGCCGGTGATCAAGCACGCCAGGCGAGTGGCCGAAGGTGCTTAGTTCCAACAAGGCCATGTTCAGCAACGGGTGTGAGGAGCTCGATGGTTGCATGGTTGCATGTGAACCAAGAAGAGCAGAGTCGCTGTTGGATGCTAGTACCACGAGGGATTGCCAACTGCAGGACGCTATAGATGCAGGTGGCCAGCATAAAGGAGCGTGCCCGTGGAGCCCAAAGCATGTGGCCGTGGCATGGTCGTGCCGCTGTGATAGGGTAGCTGGCTGGTCTCGTATGAATGACATGGAGATCGGTCCGCACGGTCTCAACCACCGAGCCACGCCGGCCGCTCAACCCACGCAAGCTCATCTAGCGTTCGCCGTGTTGATCAGTGGATATAAGCCTGGGAGAAGGGTCCTCGTTGACACGCGAGCCGCGACACTAAGCATGAACGAAGCAACGCCAAGCAATGCAATGCAGGCTTCGCATTGCTGCAGTGGGTGCATATCCGAACTTCCGAGGCTGTGCACATCGGCCGCAATACGATGGTGTAGCACACAAGCTTGTTGGCAAAAGCTTGTCGACGCGGAGTGAAGGCCTAAAGGAGGTGTTAGCGAAGGAATGAAAGGCACGCGGACTGTGGGCTCCCATGAACACGAAGAGCGCGAAGCTGTTAGCTACCATAAGGCTGCGTAAGTCCAGGGACGCTCGGAGGTCTACTTGCTATACAATTTTCCCCCAACCGGTCATTGAGGCTGGCTCGAAGGAGACTCTCCGGCAACAGTTAGTCTCCAGCTTCGCTCAGCTTCGCTGTTGGGCCAGCTAGAGATTGGTGTCGACCAGTGTCTCGCACCGCGTGCCCGAAGCGGTAAGAAGTCGCAGCGACATGAAGTCTATGTCTTCTACACGCCCATGCTGAGCAACGTGTGCTGATCCTGTCCGTTGGGGAGCGGCCCGCTCTGGAAGCAGGTCCGTAACATGACGGTTGGACAAATCAGGCGATGCGATGACGGGGTGGCGTTCCAAGAGCTTCCAACATCTTCATTCGACGATCAAGAATACAGCATGGCTGAAACCAACAACACCAGTGATTAATTGCACCAACCCTCCAAGTCCTCAAAGCAGAGCGTGCTCGTTAGCGTCGAACTCAGATAGACTGCGTGTGACGCAAGTCCCCCACGCCCCACGCGTCCACGCAATCGGTGCCATCCAACTCGAGCCGTCTCGGGAAACGATTATCTTATCGACGAACAACATCGGGTACTTCTGCAGCCGGCCGAATATGGTTAACGAGGATGCCCTCGACCTAGGGATAGCAGTCACAGGTCACAAACGGTCACCGTGACGTGTGACTTAACTGTAACCGTAGTCGAAACCTTCAGTCACGTTGTGACTGCTAACCCTACCTCGACCCTGCCTATGCCCTCCCCGTCGCTTTCAGCCCTGAAAACCATGGGCAACGGTCTGAGCTTGTTGCAGATATGCTCTCGCCTAGGGCACATGGTCACGTTATTATATTGTACGCGAACTCGAGCATGGCAAGAAGTCTCTGAGTACTCTGCGCCCTTTCGCTTGTCATCCGCTGTGGCAGCATGGGCCGAGGCGAAAATGACACATGCGTCTCGCATAGTAGCGGCTGAAATTCGCTCATCGCATAAGTAGCGAAAAGCATAGCATGCTTCCTGCTCTTGTGCATGAGCCCGGGTGGCACGATCGAGGAAAGGGATTAGTACTATGAGGCTACTAGTGGTACAGATTCTCTCCTGAGTCCTACCTACTGAGGCTTCTAATGAATTGGACCCCGACGCTGTTGAGACACGTCCAAAATAGGCATGTGTGCACTCTTCGCTACCGACAATACTGACTTCGGAGATTCCAGTCCTTGATGACTCGAGTTTGGGAGTGCCAAGCGAGCCTATGGTCAGCAACAAAGGTAGATGTTTTTGCCATTGAACACGGCGTTGCTACCAGGACTGCGTAGTTCATACCACGTATAATCGGATACTGCTGGACTTGTTGTTTGACCGATACGAGGGACGGATCGGGCGTTTGCCACTACTTCTGTACTGATACAGTAGTACTTTCATATCCCCCCGTGAACCATGTGCGCAGATCCTGGCAGATCGATCGTTGGTCCTGCTCAGAGACTGCAACCTGGAAGCCCGGGAGTTTGCTGATCACACGTGCGACCGGTCGGACAACGATGACTTACTAGTGCTCGGCCAAGATAGCGTCAAGCGGTGTCGCGAAGCTTCATCAGCCTTCATCAAGTGTTTCATTGTGCATAGGTCCGATGAGAACAGCACGATGCCGTATCCGGTGAACCTTGCGGCACTTTAGCCTTCGTCCTGCACGCCACTTCGACTTTCGGAGCAGGGCTGCGCGAATGCGATCGTGGGGATCAGGTTCCGCGAATTTTAGCGCACTCCTGCACTCTCAGGGCTTGAGCAAGCATATCCGGTCGACGATACCAAAGCGAATCTAGCTACTCATCCTGGCATAGCACCATGCTGTTGGTAACCCTCAGCGAGTCTGAGAGGTTAAACCAACCCCGACGAAGATCCACAGCATAATCAGCTTCCCAGGCCCCGGCGACGGTACGTACAGCTCTGCATAGACTATCGAGGCCTCTCAGCATTCGCAGCCCTTCAGCTCAGCCGCTGCTGAAGTCGTTCTGGGTCGTTGGTTCATTTAAGTGGCTCCATTTCTCGACGTCCCGCCTTCGTATCAGGTACAGGCCTTGCTTTGCCTCGCTGCAGGTCCATCCTGACGTTATACCTCGATTTCCATCGCAGGAAACAATACTCCAATTCTCCGTCCATTTCCCACGCGGTACAGGCCTCTACGATTGCGAACCTGGGTGATCAGCATAGATGGCAGCCTCGTCTTGTGAGGGGGAAACAAGTTCCAGTGGGCAGAAAATAAGGGAGTCTTGTGACGCTTGTAGCTCCCAGAAAATCCGGTTGGTGGTTTCTCGCCATGGTCCCCTCGCCGTTGAGCTTTACCTGGCAGCCTCATTCCGTCCGCTGACTTGTTGCTACAGTTGTAGTAAGGATCGGCCTGTTTGCAGCCGATGTCGAGCAAAGGGTGTGGAATGTGTGTACGGCATGTCCCGACGCACTGGTGCGAGAGATGCCTGGCTGCACAGTAGCTCACCCACTACGCCGACTCGAGAAATCTTCATGTTACCGTCGACGAACAACCCCAACTCCCTGGCGACAGTTCACGCTTTCGACCAAGGTCAACAATCGCAGGAGGAACAGTATTTTGACGCCTCCACACTCTCCGCTGGCAACACTTGGATGCTTGATTCGTCTTCAGCATCCTCTACAAGCCCTGACCTCGATCTCGCTGTATTCAGCAACCTGGGCAGCCCAGTTCAGGGTGGCGAGTACATCCAGAATGGTTCCAGTAGCTCTTCACTGGCCAGCCTTACCGTTTCTACAATTCCTACAGATGACCTTGACGAGGTGTTTGAGCTACCTCAAGAACCCCAACAGTCAATAGTAACTTCAGCTATTGGCTTGCCAGTTGGTGATCAAACAGTTCCCCTGTTACCGACAAATGCTGTTCTTCAGTCCAATCAGCCAGGACCAGGTACCGCCAACGGAACGATAATCTGCGTTACATCATCGGCCAACGATGGTGCAACGATGGACTGCATCGATGCGACCAAGCTGCTTGTTGCGGAACTTCAAGTATCATCGGACCGGCCTTGCGTGACAACGGCCAACGGCGTCGATGCAGGCGTGAGCACGGAAGGTCAGAGCCGTCCTCGTGACATCGACACGGTCATTTATGACAACCGAAGGGCTATCCGAGATCTTGACTGGATACTTGACTGCCCGTGCACTCGACGCCAGCAAGTGTTGCTTACTGTCTTCTTGGCCGCCCACCAGGCACTTTTGTGGTATGAAGCTGCACTACAATTGAACGGACGCGGGAAACAAGCTGCTCGTACCAGTGCGGCAGGCGTCCTCTTAGGCCGGGGCGGCGAAAGAATTGTCACGAGCCAAGTAAAGATTGGAAACTATTGCTTAGACGTCGATGCTCAGATGGCTGTGCATGCTCACGTGGTATTGAGCGAGCTCACGCGGCATTTCCAGCCACTGTTGAGCAAGATGCAACAAAGACGCCAGATAGCTACCGCAACCCCGAACATTGCAGCGGCTGCCGCTTTTACGGGGTCACCCCTTGAGAGCTGGGATGTCGCGGACTGCTATCTTAAGGCATTGGAGGACAAACTCATGATAGTCGCTGCCAGGGGCCATGCGCTGATGACTTATGCGTGATGCAACTCCCCACAGAAGCGATATGATTTCTGTATACGAGAGTGTTTGCATGGAATTATGATGAGAAATGAACGTTCGGCTTCGATAGATCAATAGAATTTGTTTTTATCTACGTTCAACTCTTCGCTTCTTCAAAGACGACCATTCCATCGGACTGCAGTAAGGCTGCTTCAAGGTTTCAAAAATCATGAATCTGATCACTCACAGTAGCCGAGCAGCCGAGCGAAGCCGTGAACACAATTGCACTACAAATCTCACTCGTCCTACAACCGTAACGAATGCGCCGTCGTAGACGAGGAAGTGCTCCCAGAGCACAGTCGTCGAGTCAATCACCACGTGTTGCATGGTCCGCGCCTCGAAGGATGCATGTCATGATGCCGGTGTGCACGTCTCGCCGATTCCCGAGCCGCCTTTTTCTCCAACCCACGATGGACTGCTCAACACTACTGCCCATTTCGTTGACCGGCTGACTTGTTGGTTTCTCCGACAGCTCCTTCGCTCCTTGGCTCGTGAGCTTGACTGGAGCTTCTTCAATTGGTCTCGGTGAAGGTTGCTGTTGGCTCCCGCTCCCAGAGCATCCCGTAATGTATCACACCATCCTTCTCCGAAACATGTCTCATCGCCGATGTCCTTGGTCCATCAATCTCTCAGCCCCGACCAATACACTGACGAGCTTCGTACACAACCTTCTGGAGTTGATCTCGCAGGAAGCATCTTTGCTGATCCACCGGTGGCACAGGTCGTGAGGATGGGGACGATGTCGTCCAGGACGCAAGTTCGCCAAGCGTCACATGAAATTGGGGTAGGCTTGCCAATAGCGGTTCGACTTGCAGACTCAGCTCGCTCAGAACGACTTTAGCTCTAACCGAACGCTGCACGCTGGCGTCAAGACTGTAGCTTCCCATAACGATGGGTTGTTCCGTGATACGAGTAGCCACCGAGGGCGTGCACCCAACGCCGAGGATGGCGCCGTACCAGGCCACAATCTTGCAGGCAACGAGATATGCAGCCAGCGTGACGCTCAGCTCACGAGAGCAGGGACAGTCGAGCACACGAGCAAGCAGGCGGACCGCGGAGCGGTTTTGTAGCAATACGGAGTCGACGCCGCGGTGGACATTAGTCTCCTCCCGGTGCTGTTGGCTCGATCCTGAGCATATCGCCGTAGTGCAGACTGAGTCTTGTACGTGGAGCTCGAGAGTGAGTTGCGACAGACTGGTGAGGCAACTCTGCTCTGCTGAATCACCGCATGAACCAGTCATGGCAGTCTCGTTTGATGGTCCATAAGACGACCCCGATTGAGGCTCCCCCAGGTTATCATTCGGGAAGACACAATCCTGTTGCTGCTGATGTCCTTGCGCCCTCTGAGTGGAGTTCTGTCCCGGAGGAACTGTCCCCGATTTCCCGATCGGCACTGATATCTCTTTCGTCGAAATGTCGTTCCAATCCAACATCGTGCTTGCTCCGGCTGGTGACATGCTGTGCATTGAGGTGCTCTGTTCAGCAAGGTCGGTTTGAAATCCTCCACTATCCGGGACCCAGAACTCATCGTTCAAGAAGAACTGTTGATCGAGATGCGCAAGGATTGACTCTGCTGACTCTGCGACACCGGTAGAGCTTCCTTCATGGTGCCCCATCATCGGTGTTAATTGTTGTTTCGGCTGATTTGGCGCGTTACTGGGGGAACGAGGAGGAGAGACCGCTATGTAACTGCTAGAGTTATCACTGCTACTCGTAACTGAAGAGTCAGTGGCTGTCATATTAGTAGTAGCAGCAGCAGCCGCAGCCGCAGCCGCTTGCGAAGCACGGGAAGGGCGTCCTGGACATCGGACAGTCAAACGTCAGCCTCGAATCCTGCTCGATAAATGCAGTTCGGCAACCTACCAGTCCGCATGGAAATGGAGTATGCACAGTCGAGTCCTTTGGAGACACATCGCGCACAGGCAGGCCTCTCCTTGGTACATCTGGTGACTGCCTGTTAGGTGTGGTTTTTGCCAAATCCCAAACCGATCAAAATTACCTGATCTTCTGTGAACTGCAACTGTTGCACGAATCGCGAATTTTGCCAGATCCAATGACCTCATTCGTTGTTCCCGTCATCTTCGCAGTTGTCAACAGTTTGACAATCTATGCGGAGCCGTAGCCGGCAACCAGGCCGGAATTTGGCCCTCTTTTTGAATGCAACACTGGTGTTTTGACAAAGGCTCCCATGTGAGAGCCGTATCGAGACTCGGCATCTGTTACGCCATCAAGTTGTGGTTGGGATAAGTATAAGGCTTATGCGAAGCCCGGTCTTGGCAAGGCTGACATTTGCACACCATATGGTCGGCGAATGCCTGCAGATCACGTGTCCATTTCCCGGCCTGTACATCGCCGACTGATGCTCGAAGTCTCCGATACAAGATGAAGTTCGAATGTGTGCTACCCATGCTGTATCCCAATTTGCTGTTCGCCCGTCCCAGCAACCATGCGCGGCTTCAACATCCAGCAGTTCCTTACCAGTCTCCCCAGAATTTCACCGTTCGTCGGGGGCAGCTCGCAGGATCACTTCCACGGCGCTAGTGGAAGCTCGTGGGAAGCTGTTGCCTCTTCATCGTCCTGCGTAAGTCCTGCCATTCCAAGGCTACGATCTGACAGTCAGCGCTGACCGATGATCCAAGTGTGAGGCCTTGAGCAAGACTCTCGGCAAGAACGCTGTGGTGTATCCAGTCGATACTGCATACTCCTCCTCGGTTGGCTCATACTTTAGCTTGAAAAATGTAGAGCTGCAGCCTAGCTGCGTGGCACTGCCGAGGTCTGCCGAAGATGTATCTGCCGCCATTCGAACGCTGTCGCTCGGGGCCCACGTGTGGAAGGATCAATGCCAATTTGGCATCCGCGGAGGCGGCCATACACCTTTCAAGGGTGCTGCCAGCCTTGATGGCGGCATTGTGCTGGATCTCATTCATATGCCATCGGCTGGTCTATCACCCGACCACGAAACGATCACTGTCTCTCCCAGCACGGCATGGGACACTGTATACGATACCCTTGCTCCCTACAACCGGAGCGCAGTGGGTACAAAGGTCTCAGGAGTCGGCGTAGGTGGCTCCGCTACTGCATGCGGAGTGTCCTACCTGTCGTTCCGCTACGGCTATATCTGCGATATGGTCGAGAATTTCGAAGTGGTGTTAGCCACAGGTGACATCGTGAACGCCAACGCCGAAAACAATCCGGATCTGTGGAAGGCTCTTCGCGGCGGTGGCAACAACCTCGGTGTTGTGACGGCCTTGACTTTGAAGACAGTGGAGCAGGGTCCTTTCTGGGGAGGTCAGACCTTTCATTCGTTTGACCTGCGGAAGAAAGTCTTCGCTGCCCACGTCGAGCTTGCCAACTCGTACCCCTATGATCAGTATGCTCATTTCATGAACACTTTGATTCTGAACAACAACACAAGATCTTGGGCCATGGCCAATTCGCTCCAGTACACAAAGAGCGACCCACCGGTCCCGGAGCCAAAGGTCTTCAAACCATTCCTGGACCTCCCTCAAACTCCTCTCATGCCTGGCATCCCACCAAACACTCTGCGTGTCGATGAAATGCCAAACTACGCACGCGAGTACGATGCATCAAAATTTGGTCCAAAGCGATGGAGTTTTGCCATGTACAGCTTTGCTCCTGATGCAGACTTCATGGAGGAATTTGTCCAGATGACGGACGAGGCCATGAAACCCTTCGTTGGTCTTCCCGGTTTCCTCCTCTCTCTCAACCTCCAAGCTGTTCCAACCGTCATGTCTGAGCGCCGGGGAGCTGTGGACTCCCTTGGACCCATCCAGACACAGGGTAACGTAATCCTAATTCATTGGGCACTTGCCGTTGACGAGGAGGCTTGGGAGCATGATAACGACATAACCAATGCCATGCAGGAGCTTTTCGCGGCCGCTGACAAAAAGGCCAAGAAGATGAATGTTTACCGCACCTATACGCAAGCTACGTATGCCGATTACTGGCAGAACCCGTTCGAGGCCCGGAGCAAGAGTACAGTCGAGGAATTGGTCAGGACCAGCAAGAAATACGACCCCCTGAGAGTCTTCCAGAAGCAGGTCCCTGGAGGCTTCAAGCTTCCCGAGCTCTAGATACCATACACTATCCGGCTTGATAGATATTGGTCGGCAGTTCGCCTTACAAGTGAGCGTGACATGGGTTCGTGAGTCTCTTGATTGAGTCCAGGTTGAATGGGCCAGTTTGTGGGCTGTAAAACGAGCATTGGGGAGGGTTTAGCATTTTGGGAATGAAGAGCGACATGATCAAATAAGCTTCTCTTGGTGCAGTTTCGCCGTCTTTGTTGACATTCAGCGGCGATGCAGAACAGTTCAACAGTCCGAGCGGCATTCGTAACTTGAGATCATGACCAGCTTCGATTACAATCACCCACAAATAAGTACCTTGCTACGCTTGTGAATACTCTAGTGATTCCTGTCTGACAACTTGTTTCAAGTACCGTTGTGGCACGTTCCATTTGAATGCCATCTCTACAACTTGTGAATACCATCAACACCCTCCTTGCCCTCATTGATAACTTCTCCCAACACGCGCTTCATGTTCGCCACAATCTTATCAGTCTGCATATCAATCATACTATCAGTGACATCGCTGATGTCTCTCTTAATAACCTCTCCCTCCTTCAGGGGTGCGTAGTACCAACACAACCCGGACTCCTCGTTTCCAGCAGACTCGCGAACTCGCAGCAGCTCTGGAAGTTGAAAGCCCTTGCCAAAGATGATATGCTTGGGTAGTTGCGAGAAGTTTGCAGAAGCGACATGATTCGAATCACGCGGTGGCTCGCCTCCTTCCAGGATTGTGGTCAGTTCCTGCTTGGCCTGTTCAACGTCGCTAGTGAAGTGGACGACTGCATGCTGTCAATCAGTCGAATCGCTGCAAGGCTTTTGGGGTACTGCTTTACCATCGTACTCGGGCAAAAGCTTTGGTACGACAAACTTGGCAAATCGTGCGGTGTTGCCAATTAGCACGACGGGTCTTGGTGTTGGCGGCGACATGTCGAAAGTTGATGGCGAAGAGAGTGGACTGAGTCAATTCGTCTTATGGATCTCTCTTTGCAAGCCCACTGCCGTCGACTGGTCTCGTTTTGAGACTAAGTACGCCCGGCGATTGTAGTCGGTGAACGCGAATACCGGTCGGCAAAGACAAGGCTCGCAGTCTCCGGGAGGCTCAGGCTCTGCGGGTGTAAGATCAAGAGCGAAAGTCCTGTGGCAGTGTGGTAGCAGCTCCAGAGCGTTGACAGAGTGATAGGCAATCAAAAAAAATACGATTCTATGCTGGTACGAACTATGTGCGTGCCAATCGAATGCATGCGCCTTGAAAGGTCTTCCCACTGTGTCAAAACGATCACCTTAATTTACAGTGAAGACATTTTACCATTTCGAGTAGCTTTCTATCATTCACGGAGCAATGGCTCACCCTCGCTCTTAAATACGCCCAATTGCTTTGGGATATTGTACCCATGAGGTCTTTGCCGCCGATTCTGTCATGATCGCAGCCTTGCCATTGACATGTGGATCTTCGCCAAACGCACTCTCCGGGTAGCATGGAGCAAAATTCGAGACGCTCTCTATACTAGCCATCTGCTCGGATGTGAGCTTGAGCTTGAGTGCTTGGACATTATCGAGTAGGTGATTGATGTTCCTTGTGCCGACGATAGGGAAGACGTATGGTTGCTTGTGGAAAAGCCTGAGAGTGTATCAGTCTTGTTACCCTCAATCCACTCTGGCGGTTGCCTTACCAAGCAAGTGCCACTGCTGTCACCGACTCTACACCGTGCTGCTTCGCTACATCTTCAAGCACATTAGACATTTTCAGTTCAGTCTCGGATATCTGCTTCCCAACAGCCTGGGCGTCGCCGCAATTCAGCTGCGTCTTGGTCCGGAGCTTTCCTCCTCCAACGGCATCATACGGTACCACGGCCATTCCGAATTGTCGGCACATGGGTAGAATCTCGCGCTCTAGGTCACGGGCTGCATCTCGTCAGTAACGCTTCAACAAACTAAGAAGTCGTGCCGGCCCCACCTAAAACGTTCCATTGACCCTGGTATATTGTGAACGGCGTCTTCCCGTGGTCAAGGGCGTAAGTATTACATGCACTCACTACCCACGCCGGCGTATTGCTAATACCGAGATATAGGACCTTGCCCTGCTCGACGAGGATATGGAGACTGTTCATCACCTCCTCGATTGTTGCTGTCCAATCCCACCTACCGTGCTGTCAGCTGAAAGCAAAACGACGAGAACAGATTTAACGTACCAATGGAGGTAGAGAATATCGATCCAATCCGTGCCCAGCTTCTGCAGGCTATCACGTACAGACAGATTCAGTGACCGCTTCCCATTACCAAGATAACTTATTCGTGCCCCGGGTTCATCTCTGTACTTGGTGTAAGGCGCAGAGTATTTCGTGGCGATGACCATCCGATCTCGGTTACCCCTGAGCTTCATCCACTCCCCAACCCACTTCTCTGATTGCTCATTCTGATATACATTCGCTCTGAAATTAGTCCGTCAGTCAGGTCGAGCGAGAGAGCCATATTGAAGACGTGGACTGACGTGTCTAGCCAATTACCTCCCGCCTCAACGTAAGCATCGAGAAGTTTGAAGATGTCTTGTTTCGTTGTGTGTCCAGCAATGGCAGCCCATGCGTCTCCAAAGTTCATGCCACCAAGTTGAATTGGACTCACGAGTACAGCGGCACGAGGTCCAAGGAGCCGATATTCCCCCAACGGCGTTGCTGGGTCTGGAGGAGGTCGAAGAAAAGGAGAGGAGGTGTTGACCGGGTGAGAACGCTCGGTGCCATTAGAAGCCATATCGACAGAGAAGCACTCTTAGGACGAAGTGCAGGACAGGCGAACAAACGCAGAAGGCGATGTGACGTCGGTCTAAGGCCTCGACTTCAAGTTTCCAAAAGTCTGACCCAGCGGCGAAGTCTTAGGCAAGGCTGTGGTAGTAGACAAATGAGTGCTTCGGGAACTCGGTGAACAATCGCCGTATCCATTCGCTATCTCACATACAAGCCGGTCGGATGTTGCGAAAGCCACTCTCCTAGTCGCTCAACGCCTGCTCTCAAATGTAGCAGCAAAGCCTGGCTTAGTGTTGGCTGCCTGTCTACTCTCACTTCCATGTCCCGCGATCTCAGTGTTTGGCGCAGTGAAGTAATCAACCGTGCCCGGCCACGCGATTGTTCCCCTGAATCACTGCTGTCGAGATCCGCTCGCGCCAGACGAATTGCAGTGGCCGAGAATGGGTGTTTCAGAAGCGTTTGCAAGTCCTCATCCGCACCGCAGGCTGAAGGGCCTTCGAATTGCAGCGTCATGCTCGTAGCCTAATTCCGTGTTAGCTGTATTTCTCATTGGACATTCCGAGCCATCGACCGAACCATTGAGCTGTACTGTAGGTCTGCGAAAGCCGTCAACAGGGAGTTTTTGGGTAGCATTTGGTGTTCACGAGTTGTCCAGGTACACATCCTGCACTACGACATATGTTACGATCGTCAGATGGTGTTCAAGATCATGGGCTTGCGTCCACCTTTATGTGCTTGCCGTAGTGCCGCGAACTTCTCGGTGAACAGACTGCCCCCTTGATGAACATTACACAGAGCAAGTCAGATCACATCGGTAATCGCAATGCAACATTTCCAACTTCCATGACCGAGGCTCCCACTTTCGACCCATCCATCGACATTTAGTGGGCAACAATGATGCTAAAACGCTCAAGTACGGAGAGTCCTATCGACTTTGAGCACAATGCCCCTGATGCTGTTCCTCAATGCACATCCTTCACTCTCCTCTGAAGTCGACGCACAGATTGTACGCTGGGGCAGTCTTTTGAGCAATGGTTTCACCTGGTCTTGCAGCTCGGACAGAATGACTCGAGCCAGTACTGCACTTTGGGCTTGCCGGCTCAAGTTATGGATGCTACTTGCGGCCGATGCAGTGGCAAAACAGGAGCTGTCTAGTGCGTCTTCATAGCAGGCAACGACCTTCGTCAATGTCATGTAACATGCCAAGATGATGTCTGGCAGACAAGCGCAGTTGCAGTCCAGAACGCTGTTCAAAAGCTTGATGATGGCTCGATTGCGAAGTAAAACTTGATCGATGCTTTCTGCTGGCTCATCTGACGACGCCTTTCCCCAGCTATCAGCGGGTTTTGGCTCCTTGATTTTTAGTGCGAGAGCTGCATCTAGCAGCTTCTGCAAGCAGGAGACATGTTTAGGAGCCTCCCTCGTGTCCGTGTCATCGGTCGCCAACATTTTGGCAACTGGCGCGACTTGCTGAGCACTAGTCTGACAATTAGGCTCTCCTTCATTTCGCTCTGGCATATGATCCTGGGTCGTCTCCGCTTTGATATCTTTCACCGGAGCAGGAGACAACAAGCAATCCGGCAGCACGAACGAGGAGAACGACGGCGGCGTAGTCCCGTAATCCCATGCCGTGGCATTCGGCCAGATATCCACGTAGCTTGACAGGTCATCGTCAATAAGGGACATGCTGTCTTGCTGGAGCTGAGGCGGTGATAGAGTGGAAATCGATCGGCTTTCTGCGGGGGCTGCACTTTTCGAAGAAGATGTCGCTACGAAATGGTTCCTTGAAAAGCTCGGTCTGTCATGCCTTGAACGAGCCGACTTCTGTTTCTTGGCTGCCTGAGTGCCATCATTGCCGGTTTGAGTCATATCTGTCGCAGCTTGGGATTTTTGGAGCAGTGAGAATGCTTCTTTGGCGTCATCCCTGCAGCTTGGTCTTTAAGCAGCCTTTAGATCTTGCGGAGCCTCGTCCGTATGGGTCATTCCAATCGCCGTAGCGGTCTTTCAGCCCATGTTCCTGGAACACGAGTCCGGCATGAAACTCCCCGGCCGCGTGGCGCCTGCCATTCTGGGCCTTTGCGTCGGTGATTGTAGAGGGGTAACGTACAGTCTGCTTGGTAGAACTGATTGAACTGTAAATTCTAGTCAGCATCAAATCGTCTCTCCCCCCAAGAGAGTAGTGGCAAGTTCCGGGCCCCTAAAGTTCTCCGTACCTTTGTTATGACCTAAGTTGATCTTGAAGTACGCCGTATACGGCGACACTTCGCCGGTTCCGCGGGTCCTCTACTTCACGCGTCTGCTCAACACAAATAACAACAGCTGATCCTGCGTTCATGATGTAACCATTTCGCAATGTTCCCTACAGCAGTCCGTAGCGAACATTCAGATGGACTATATTCAAGCCATGAGTCGCTCTCCTTTTTTTTCAGTCGTAACACAACCCTCAATTCTCAGAGGTAACCGATAATTTCGACAGGCTGCCACCAGTCATACTTCCAAGAGAACATTGTCCAGCCATGACGAACACTTCACGCCGTGCGTTGGTCATTGGAGGTGGACCTGCCGGAGCATGTACAGCTTTCTGGCTTGCCAAAGGCGGCTTCCAAGTCACCGTCGCCGAGCGTTCCACGAGCAAATTCGCATATGGACAAGGCATTGACCTCACTGGTCCTGCGATCCCGGTCATTAAGAAGATGGGACTGTATGAAAAGATCAGAGAGAATACCACTGGAGAGGGCGGCATGACTATGGTTGATGACAATGCAAATGACATTGCTGCAGTTGGGACCGCACCCGAAGACGCCAGTACTGCTTCATGGATCCAGGAGATTGAGATAATGCGAGGCAAATGTACTGAGCTATTTGCGGAGAGGGCACAGTCGTTACCGAATGTGACTTATCGCTATGGATGCACCCTTTCAGGGATTCGAGAGAGTGACAGCTCTGTCACTGCGGTCTTGAGTGACAGCGGTGAGCAAGAGGAGTTTGCTTTCGTAATCGGAGCCGACGGCCAGAATTCCCATGTCCGGTCGCTAATCTTCGACCCAGAAATCAACAAGGCTTGTCTCGACGCCAAGAACGTTTACACTGGCTATTTCTCGATGGCTGGGGACCCAGAGCACGATCTTCCCAACTCGCGTGTCCAAAACAGTACGGGAGGCAGAGCAATCTTTATCCGGCCTATCGACAGGGAAGGCAGCCGAGTCTCCTGCTACATCATTGCCGTAGGCGAGTACCCCGAGCTAGCAAAGCTCTCCGAATCTGGTAGTGCTACGGAACAGAAAGAAGAGCTCGCGAAGCTCTTTGAAGATTTTCCTGGTTTGGGCGAAAGGGCTCGGTGGGGCCTGCGAAGAGAGGCCGATGATTTCTACTTCACACGCATTGTTCAGGTTAAGCTTGACTCGTGGCACCGAGGACGCTGTGGTCTTGTTGGAGATGCCGGCTATGCTCCCAGTCCACTCACGGGTCAAGGTACTACACTGGCGACTCTAGGCGCCTATGTCATTGCCGGCGAACTGGCTTCGAATCTCGACAATCCATCAGCTGCATTTGCGCAATATGAGAAGAAGCTCCACGACTACGTACGAAGGGAGCAGAAAATCCCTTTCAGAGGCAAAGGGCCAGAGCTCCTCAATCCTCAGACTGGAATTGGAATAGCTTTGGAAAGAAGTGTGTTCAAGGCGATGGCGCAGTCCAAAATCTGGAAACTGATCGACATTGGGAAAGACGAAGACTTTCCACTTCCAGAGTACAACTTTGGTTGAGTATGAAGCACTTAGTGGGATCATGGAACACTCATGTAGCAGCGCGCCCACGCCACTGTCTCGAAAGCAAAGAAATTCGTAAAAGCGTTGGCAGTGCGGAACACGCTGCAATGGAGTAGTTCGACTTTGCGATATTTCTCATCTAGTGGGTGCCCACAACCTACATAGAGCGAAGCACAAGTCAATCAAGGTTTCAATTTGGGTGGAAAAAGACCTTTTGTACACACCTTCTGAATTCTCTTCAATCAAGTGGCGTCATAACCCATTTGTGCAGAGTATTTGCTTTGAGCGATAGGCGCCATCGGCAAGAGTGCTGAAGTTGCCGATGAACAAGCTTGGGACGACACGGAGTCAAGTCTCGACGAGGCTGAACCGGGCCGCTTTAGGCAGTTGCGTTAGCGGCGGACATTTTTGGCCGCATCGGCAACCGTTCGCCGCATGTCCGCCCTACCCAAGCTGATCCCGATCGAGAAAACTGATGAAGCGCTGTGATCTGGCAAGACGCAGCCAACGGTAAACGTGGGGCGTTTGTTCTGAGATGAATCCCACCATTCCGCGCAGCGGCAACTTTGTAGACGGGAGTCTCTGCCCTGATCGCATCGTTTTCAAATAGTCGAAGGGGTTCTGATGCCGTCTGCACACGGCGCTTGGGTCGTTACATCATTTCTGGACTTGAGTAGTCGTTGGTTGGCAGGATTCTCAATCTCCCTTTAAGATCTACTTGGGTTGGAGTAGGAGAGTACCCTAACCTTTCCATACAGCGTCTTGGCAGGCTTGACTTGTGCTCCGCCAGTACCGTATCCTCTGCTGTGCTCTTGAGGCTACCGGCTGGTCACCGCATCCCTACGCAAGCAACCATGCCTTCCACGAATTCACCTGAGACAACCACTTTCCGTCCCGAGACTACCATGGCAGCGGTCGATCAAACCAATGACGCCTCTGGAGGTGCCTCGAGCCAGCCAGATCTCGAAGCCGCTGAAGAGAAGGGAGATACAGACGATACCAGTGTCAACGACGGCAAAATAAACGGGCGGTCCAAGGGTCAAATCGCGGTCATCATGTTGGCCCTGTGCTTGGCAGTACTTCTAGCTGCCCTCGATGCCACGATCATTACGACAGCGCTTCCTACTATTAGTGAGCATTTCAACTCCTCTGCAGGATATGTCTGGATTGGATCAGCCTATCTGCTTGCGAACGCATCTGCCACTCCATCTTGGGCCAAGTTTTCTGACATATTTGGCCGCAAACCTATGCTCCTCTTCGCCAATGTAAGTTGCGTTGCCGTATGATTACTCGGGCTATCCAAAATCTAACGACAGCTTGGGTATTAGGTCATTTTCTTTGTGGGGTCACTCGTCGCTGGACTCGCCAACAGCATCGGAATGCTCATTGCGGCGCGTGCAGGTATGCCGCTGCATGATGTATAATCTTTCTGGTCTTAGCTGACATGGGATCGCAGTCCAGGGAATCGGAGCCGGAGGCTTGAGTGTTCTGGCTAGTATAGTTGTTGGCGACTTGATCCCCCTCCGCATACGTGGAGGCTTCTACGGCATCATTGGTGCTATGTGGGCTGTGGCGTTGTCAATCGGTCCTATCATCGGAGGAGCGCTGACTGAAAACGTGAGCTGGCGATGGTAAGTCACGGTGCAGCCTATCTGCCTTTTCCCTCACGCTAACAGTGTTTCGAGGTGCTTCTACATCAACTTGCCTGTCGACGGTCTAGCGTTCTTCATTCTCGTGTTTTTTCTCGATGTCAAAACCCCCCGTACTCCGATCCTGGAAGGCCTAAAGGCTATCGACTGGGTGGGAGCTCTCCTGGTAGTTGGAGCAACTCTGATGTTTCTGTTTGGATTGGAGTATGGTGGTCAGTCAGCACCATGGGACTCCGCCAAGGTATGAGTTGATGATACCCCTTGAGTTCCAAGACATGCATCTCGAGCAGGCTAACTCTCCTCTCATGTGTGCAGGTCATATGTTTGATTGTCTTTGGAGTTGTTACCTTTGCTATTTTCCTGATCTGGGACTGGAAGTTCGCCAAATTCCCGATTATGCCTACTCAACTCTTTGCCAGCACTACCAACTGCGCGACTCTGGGGGCAATTTTCTTCCACGGGATTGTGTTCATTGCAGGCACATACTATCTGCCCCTCTACTTTCAGACAGTTCGTGGAGCCAGCCCCATCATGTCTGGCGTCGACCTGCTTCCAACCGCTGTGAGCCTAGGTCTTAGCTCGGTTGCAACTGGCGCCTTCGTGGGTATTACTGGAAAATTTCTTCCTCCGATCTGGTTCGGATTCTTCTTCATGACCCTTGGATTTGGCCTCTATATCGACATCGACGCTACGAGCAATTGGGCCAAACTTATCCTATACCAGATCGTTGCATCTGTGGGTATCGGACCGCTATTCCAGGCACCCATTGTTGCCTTGCAGGCCCATATTCACCCCCGTGACATCGGCACTGGTACGGCTACACTAAGTTTCGTACGTGCCTTAGCAACTAGTATTGGAGTTGTGGTCGGAAATGTGGTCTACACAAACCAATTCGAGAAGAATCTGAAGGGACTATCTTCAAGCCTTTCTCCACAAGAATTGTCGTCTTTGACTTCTGGCGAAGCAAGTGATAGCACTGGGCTTATCAACTCGCTTCCACAACCAGCGAAGAGCGAAGTACAAGCGGCGTTTGCGGCCTCTTTGCAGCCTATGTGGATCATGTACTGTTGCTTTGCCGCGGCAGGGCTCATTGTCTCATTATTCATCAAGCCGAAGAAGTTGACCAGCGAACATGAGGAGACAAAGACGGGCCTTGAAGCCGAGCACGCTAATGCCGAAGCCAGAGCTGCTGAGAAGGCATCCAAAGGGCTGCGGAAAGACCAGAGAGAGGGATCCATGTCTGGAAGTCAACAGCAGGATGACGAGAAGAAAGATCAAGATGTTGAGTCTGCCTAGAGATAGAAGACTAAGCACGACTGCAAAAGGTGATAATAACATTGGATGGGAGGTGCTACCAGCTTCCTGAACACCTTGTGCATCTTTTGGGTGTTTGAACTTGACATTTTCACTCGAACTTGATGCGAAATGCCCCAGAGATACAGACCCTGAGCATTCGCAAACATGCAGCATGCTTACATCATTACGCCTTGTGTACAACGACGAGCAAGTAGCATTGTTAGTCCCTTGGCAAGAGGCGTGAACTCTTCCCCGAATTTGAATGGCCTTTGGCGTAGCAAACTGGCCCGAAAACTCAACTTACTAAAGCGCATCGATCATCATTGGACCTGTTCTGATACGACGGCCTTCAAAGAACCGCACAGGATGGATTTGCGGCTACTGCGCATTTGGAATAAGCTCGAGGCCAGAACATACGGCGAATGATGCCCGGGCTGCTGACCGGCGGCAGGAAAGGCCCCGATGTCGACTGTAGACGAAGTGGAATCGACAAATGCTGTTTTGCGAAGGTTATGGCGTGGACTTCTGACATGCCTTGACCTCGGTCACCGTTCTCTCGCCATAGTCATGTGCATGCCAATGCCGCTGAAGTCTTTTATAGATGCAGGGGCTGGAGTACCTGTTTTCGCCTGCCACGCTTTCTCTATTGCTTTCATCAGAACGGCTGAATGAAGATGCGGATCACAACTACTTTCCAGTTGGCATGCCTTTCGATTTCAAGCCAGGTCGCCGCAGAATGGATCATTGGTTTGGGGTCTAACTCAGGCGACCCAATCTGTGCACAGGCTTGTGCAAGGACACTGGCAGAGACTGCATTGGTATGCTCCTCGACTCAGCAGTTCGGCACCCTCGGCCGTCAAGACAGCGTCATTACCTCGCCGGATTGCTATGCGAACGACACATACTATCTGACCACACTTGCCTATTGCGTTCAGTCCAAGTGCGGTACGAGCATCAAGGCTTCCAAGATCGATACTTGGTGGGAAAGCGATGTCGTTTGCGATCCAGGTACAGGTACCACGACGAAGCCGATCCAGGCGACACCAAAATGGACTTATGCCGAATCCTTGAACCAGATCCAAGATCCGCCCACCAAAGTCATCATGCCTTATGGGACGCTCAACTACACCGCCCTTGTCGACGAGAGTACTTACCAGTATCAGTATGACTCTCAAGAAGGCATAGATCCACTTGTACAGAGACAGGCGCAATACGGGTGAGTAGACCACGTTCTGAATCCGACTTCGAGTCATTTATATCCTAACGGCTTGTAGTTTGGCTCTGCTAGTCACCTTCCTGGTCCTTCCAATCTTGCTTACTTGGCTTAATTGGATCCCAGGCGTGCACTCCATTATCGAACGTGTAAAGCCTTTTGTTGTCTACAGGCCTCTATTTGGCACCCGGCATATACAGCTCCACAAGTGGCTATACGGATACATACCTACAGTGGGACAATCTGTCTATATCTTCATCGTGTTCGCCTCGACCATCATTCTGATGTCGATATACGAGACTAAGCCTCTGGACGGGACTACAACACGGTACAACAACAATCTGGATCTGGTCACCCAACGAAGTGGCACATTTGGATACGCGATTCTTCCAGTTGTGGTCCTTTTCGCGGGCAGAAACAATGTGCTCCTCTACCTAACCAACTGGAGCCACACCACCTATATCATGATGCACCGATGGGTATCTCGTTTATGGTTTTTGCTGGCCATCGTCCACTCCATTTGTGCATGGGTGTGGGCAGTCAGAACTGGAATCTATTCCACTGAAGTCGTCGAAAAGTTTTGGATCTGGGGGATTGTCGCTACTTTGACAACTGTGCTCCTCATCGTTTTCAGCGGGACCAAGATCCGGCAGTGGTCATACAACTCTTTCTTAGTCTCGCACATCGTCTTGGCGGCCATCACCATCGTCGGCTGTTGGTATCACATCTGGCTCATCCCGTATGGAATTGGTCGCTACCACAACGAGTCACAAGATTGGCTCTACATAGCCATTGCCTTCTGGGGTTTCGATCGTGTAGTTCGACTTTTCCGCATCGTCTACAATGGCATGCGTCGAGCCGACGTTACAGAACTTGCCAACGACATTGTACGAATCGACATCAAGGGGGTGAGATGGGATCCTGAGCCAGGCAAGCATGTATACGTTCACTTCCCGACACTTCATCCATTGCGTCCTTGGGAGAACCATCCATTCTCGTGGACTCCCTCTGCGTTGTTGCAAGATTTTCCTAAGGGTCCGTCGCAGAGCGACCTCGAAAAAGCTCAAGGCAACGGCAACATAAAGGAGATTAGCGACGTATCAGGTGAAGACGGCTCAAACTCTAGCTCAGGTTTCGCCACACCAACAGACCAAAGAAGCGCATCGACCCCAATCATTGCAAACAAGACAAGCGCAGGGATTACGCTGTTCGTTCGCAAGTCGAAGGGCACAACGAGGCTATTCAAACATGGCCAGAATCTACTTACTCTCCTAGACGGTCCCTATCACAACAACTCTTACAAAGCCGCTCTACGGACCGACCGTCTACTACTCATTGGTGGCGGAATTGGTATTTCTGGTTTGGTACCTTGGGTGGGCTCTCATCCTAACACCAAACTCGCCTGGAGCGTACAGACGCCCGCTGAATCCCTGGTCCGCTCTCTCAGCAGCGTTCTCGAAGTTATACCGGAGAAAGACGTGAGGATCGGGACGAGACTCGATATCTTGGAGTTGTTGAAGGCTGAGGCTGCGGCAGGTTGGAGGAAAGTTGGGGTTGTTGTTTGTGGCCCTGGAGGACTGTGCGATGCTGCTCGTATGGCTGTTATTGAAGCTGGAAAGCACCAGAAGACCATCTTTGAGCTTGATGTTGATGCTTATTCTTGGTAGTCGCCGGTCTGGCGCACTAGAGGCTGGTGAGCTGCATTTGAAGCAACACAGTGTTTGGCGAAATTGGAAGCAGCTTCTGATCATTCCCTCGGCAAGCAGTGTTTCGTCTTGTCAACAAGCTGATCTTGACAGGAAATCCATCTGTACTTAAGTCAGGGGAGTCAGTCTCCGTAGTTACCTACGTGCTTTGTACAGCAAAATGGTTTCAGCACAATCGATGCTCATCTGTCCAGTCACTGGACCGAGAAACGTACAGTCAAGAATGACAATGCCATCAACAGGTGAGAGTTCACTTACTATACGGAATGCACTTCGAGGAGAAGTCTTACACGAAAAGTAGATAAACGATCGTCCGTGCTACGTCAAAAATCCAGCTTACCTCTACTCCGGCATGTCCTTTGGCATCGTTCGCTCAAGTTTATACTCATGGCTTCTTCTGTTTCTAAGTTCTAACATCGAACCCATCCCAGTCTTTCAAAGCCTCCTTGCAAGCCTCGTGCCAGGCGGGGATGCCGCCTAGGTACATCAAAAATTCACGCGGCTTTCCTGGAATGTTACTACCCATGTACCATGAGTTAGTCTGAGACAAAAGAGTAGCCTCAGCGATCTTGCTGCACGCTTCGCGCCACGCCTCTTCGGCTTCTGGCTTGGGCTCGATAGAGCGAAGCTTCTGCTCTCGCTGTGTAGAAAGGGTTTCTGCGATCCATTCGCTTTGGATCTCGATGAATGTAGGACCGTTGGTGAGTGATGTTGGGGCTATAGATGTCAGCCTTGAGGATCGTTGCTCGTCGCGAACTTGAGACTTACCCTGTGGTCCATATGCCACGAACATATTCGGGAACCCAGTGACGAGCATACCAAGATGCGTTCGTACGCCGTCTCTCCACTTATCGTTAAGGTCTATTCCGTCTCTGCCTTTTATGCCCATAGTGCGAAGCCCGCCAGTGACCGCATCGTAGCCAGTGCAGAACACAATGATGTCGAACTCACGAACCTGACCGTCCCTCGTGATAATACCTTTCTCAGTGAACTCTTCGATGGGCGAGTTCATGAGCTCAACGTTTGGTCTATCGCACATTTCGAAGTAATCCTAAATATAGATCAGTTTCTTCCCTCTGCCGTCGTGAGAACTACTTCAGGTGCTTACTTGTTCCAACGACGGTCTCTTGGTGAGGATCCAGTATGGAGGCTCTTTTGGAGCAAGTACATCTGCCTTAGCCGGGTCCGTGATTCTTGCTCGAGTCTTTTTGCGCCAGAAGTTGTACGCAGCCAGATTTGCTTCTTTCTCAAACACAGTGTCTGTAAAACCTCCCTGCGACCTGGGATACTTAGGATCTGGGAAAAGAAGGATCCAATTAACTTGAAAACAACTCTGACTTACCAGTTGAAACCTCCTCGCTTCCAGTTCTCTTCCCAAATCCTCTCCCGCTCTTCATCCGATACGTCGAATGTCTTCTTGCCAGTATTGGTCACAGCTAAACCAATCCGAGTATTGCGACAGGCCTTTTCAGGAAAATCGTTAGTCTGAGTGATTCAAACATTCGAGTCTCTTTGCAAGGAAGTCGGGTACCTTGAAAAGATGGGGAACATGAGACTTCGTATGGTAAATCTCCTCCTCGCTGATCTGCCGCTGTCTCATTGGCAACGCAAAGTTGGGAGTCTTCGAATATTGAACCACCCTCGACGACTTCTTTGCTGCCTCTTGCATGATTTGAACTCCTGTGCTCCCTGCGCCGATGATCGCAACACGCTTCCCGGTAAAATCCAATCCGGACTCTGGCCACTTTGAAGAGTGTAGCATGGAACCTTGGTACAGTTCTTTGCCTCTCAAGTCTGGAACATTCGTCTTGAAGGAGGTGCCCGTCGCAGGCACAAACCAGGTGCATCTATATTGCTGTTGCCCTTCCGCAGTGGAGATAAGCCAGGTCCCAGAATCTTCTTGCCACTGGGACCTAGTCACTTTGGTATTGTAGACAACATCAGGCGAGAGTCGCCAAACTTTGTCAACATGATTGAAATAGCCACGAAGTTCACGATACGAACAGAATCGCTCAGTCCACTGCCAGGTACTCCATATGGCTGGATCGGAGTATCCGTAGTACGGAAGTTCTGAGTCGACTCTGGCTCCGGGATAGCAACTCCAAGACCAGACACCACCAAGGCGAGAGTTGGCTTCGATCAGCACGGTGGCAAACCCCTGGTCTCGCAGCAATTTTAGCAAGTAGCATCCCGAGAAGCCGCCCCCTACTATTACGACGTCGTAATCGAGTACATTAGGAGCGGACGACATGGTTGATTGTATCAGATGGGATGTTCCATTCACTGACTGTGTAAGAAATGATTTTGGGTACTGGTTGGACCGAGAGCTCATCGAAGCTGCAAGGCTACCGGTAAATGATCGCCGAGGCTGACTGCGGCTCATCACTCCGTTAGCATTGACAGATCCAAGGAAGGAGCGTGTTTGATCACTGATCTCGGTATCAGTAAGTGTGATGAAGACCTTTGAGCTGAATAGGTTTCCTGATCATGTTGGTCTGAACTGAACGCTCATTGCGATTGGGAAATGCCCTGCGTTGCTTGACCTTCAGCTTCAACAAATTGTTACAGTGCGGGATCATGGACCGGCATACGTCAGGATTGCACGCCGAATCTGAAACCCGACATTGCCGCTCGGTGCTCGAAGCACGCCGACGCTTTCACTGTAGCAGTTTCGTGCCCAATTAAGAACCATGCTCCCTCATTCCTACCACAAAGTAGTCGTCATCTCTCCATTTGTTCTCTCGAACGGCTTAGCCCTTGTGATTGTCTTGGATTCTTCAGCATGGCTGCAGCAGTACTCCAGCCAGAGAAACCGTACGTCGATGCGGTTCTCAACTATCGACTCGACCCTACCATGGGTGGAACTGAAGTCATCTGGGGTGGAGTCTACGGGCAGCTGCGTCGAAAGTACCACCCGTTCCCCGTCAAGATCTATGACGAGCGTGGACACGAGGATCAATTCAAGATTGACGTGCAAGGCTTCCAGCTGGAGCATGCCCCAGCACCAGGGTTAGAGCTCAACGAAGATGGTGTAGTTCCACTGAGGGGCAGCGCCTACGACGAGGACTGTGTCAAGCTCTTGAAGAAAGTGTTAGTACACGAAATCTCCACTGTCTCCGTTCAGAAAAAATGTCGATGCTAATACTTGATAAGGACCGGCTGTTCTCGAGTCTTCGTTATCAGCAGCTTGACGCGCAGAAGAGGCTACGATGCCACAAAAGCGAGCGGCGAGGATGAGGATAAGCCGGACATGGAAATGACTCCTGGCAACGCTTCCGCTCGATTTGTACACGTCGATCAATCTTACTCTGGAGCTCGAAAGAGATTGTATCTTGACATGGGTGCTGAGGAGGCTAAAGTCATGGAGAAGACCAGGTGGTCCGTCATCAACATCTGGCGCCCGCTGGAGGTTGTCAACAACGAGCCTTTGGGGCTTTGCGACGCTCGAACGGTCTCAGAGGAACAACTCCACGATACCATCCACTTGGTTCCAGTGAAGTGGCCCATGACTCCTCCTGAGAACAAGATGTGGCAGGTTGGACCTCCTGAGAAGGAAGGCGAGCACAAATGGCATTTCTTCTCCAAGATGACCCCAGACGAATGCCTCGTGATGAAGATGTTTGACTCCAAGAAAGAGGGAGTCTGCAGGCGTCTTCCGCACTCTGCTTTCCCCACGCCTGAGGACTTCGGCCCGCCACGAAGGAGTGTTGAGACGAGGTGCTTCTGCTTCTGGGAGGACGAGTCTGCTGACTAGACACTGCATGGGTAACAAGGGCTGTTGGGAATGAAAGTGCCACTCTCGCATGATCACCAATATGTGTACTCAAAGAAATCTCGTAGAACCACTATGAAGTCACAAGAAGACCTACCGATTTCGTCTCATCTCATTGTAGTTGATCTCCACGATCAAGATAATGGTCTTGTTCGATAATGAGTTCTTGATGTGCAATGGTCACATCTTCAGCGATAGAGTCTGACAATAAAGAGCTAACATTCTTTTTGACGTTTAAGGTGTTCGACAATATGGCAGAACGTGTGCAGTTTGACTATCTGCCTTCTACCACAATACCAAGGCTCCGGCTTCATCAACGAGCCGATGCCCCCAAGTTGTGATTGGCTGGCTTGATGGCATGATTTCCTATTTTGTCGCTGCGAAGCCTTTCGGCATCGACGACCGTTTCCCGACTTTCAATTCCCGAACGGTTTGCGATGCATGATGTGGAAGACGAGCAGTACGGAGACTGTTCACCAAGACACTAGAATCGAGGCGAATGGTCGGAAAGAGTTTCAACAGTAACCACACTCACGTGTGTCTTGGGTGAAACAACGACCCTTCCGGCCACACTTTCACTTGTCCTTTCTATCAATTAATCTTCCCCTCCGTTTAGCACCTGCACAAACAGCATGGCATCCGAACAGTCCTACGGCACGCTCGACGGAGCCAAGAGTCCACTGATATCTTTCAGGTCTGGTTCTCAGTCGCCACCAGAGTCCTCGGACAGATCGCTCGATCCCGAAGAACTCGAGGAACAGGTCCTTGAGGTGATCAGAAGCAAGACATTCGTGGTAGACTGGTGCGACGAGGACGATAAAGGGGATCCAAAAAATCTGCCTTTGGTACGAAAATGGCTCATCACAGTGTCCTTGGCCCTTTATGCTCTCGTCACCACCTTTGCCTCGTCGTCCTTTGGAGCTGCTACACCTGTCATTGCCAAAGAATTTGATTTGCCTCCGAAGACGGTTGTGTTTGGTTGCACTTCACTCTTCATGGTTGGATTCGCGCTGGGACCAGCACTTTGGGGGTATGTTAATTCTGTTCCATTTCAAGCATCTGTAGTCTTTAGAACGCTGACGTTTTCACCCAGGCCGCTAAGTGAATGCTTCGGCAGACGCATGCCGATACTTATAGCCTTCTTCAACTTCACGCTCCTCCACATACCAGTCATTGATGCGAAAAGCCCCACGACGATCTTCTTTCTTCGCTTCTTGCAGGGTTTCTTTGGTGCGGCTCCATCTTCCATACTCTCCGGTACTTTAGCCGACATATGGACGCCTAAACAACGAGGCTTTGCCATGCCTGCCGTGGGGTCTTTCCTAACTATTGGGCCACTCCTTGGCCCTCTTGTGAGTTGTGTACAAGACGACACTTGGTTCATGAAGCTCATATTACCATGCAGATTGCGTCAGTCCTCGTCAACAGCCCGTTGGGTTGGAGATGGTATGCATCCGTCAAAGACACCAGGTTTCCGGGTCCGCTGATGTAGAACAGGATCGAGACAGTCACAGTCATTGCCTCAGTGGTCGTGATCATTGGCACCTTCCCTTTGCTATCGGAGACATACTCACCTCTGCTTCTCTCTCAGAGAGCCAAACGCCTTCGACACCTCACACAGAACTGGGCACTGAGGGCAACTTGGGATGAGAACGAAAGCACGCTAAGCGACTTCGCCGAAAGATATCTTCTACGACCGATTCGCATGCTTGTCCTCGAGCCGATACTTGCTCTCATCACATTGTACATTTCCGTTTGCTTTGGTGAGTCAATCAATGACATTATCTCTCGCACGTACTAACCGGGCAAAGGCCTACTGTACAACTTTTTCCTTGCCTACCCAACATCTTTCATGCAAGAACGAGGCTGGGATCAGACGTCGGCAAGCTTGCCCCTTATTGCTCTCCTTCTTGGGATTATTCTTGCTGGAGTGGTCATATCCGCGACGAACAACACCTGGCTGTCCCCAAATATTGCTGAGGGTCGGCCCCAGGAGACCCGACTTTTGCTGATGATGACTGGAGCTGTAGCTCTTCCTATTGGGATGTTCTGGTTTGCATGGACAAGCTCAGCCTCAATTAACCCTTGGCCGCAGATTATTGCTGGTGTACCGACGGGCTACGGAATTCACATCGTTAACATGCAAGGAATGAACTACATTGTCGACTGTTACGGGATATACGCGAATTCTGCAATCGCTGCCAACACTTTCCTCCGCTCGCTCTTTGCGGCTGGCTTTCCAATCTTAGCGTGAGTTTCGCCACTCCAGCATTTGGGACACCAAACGACTGACTGCTATAGCACTTCCATGTACGCCTCCATCGGAGTCAAATGGGGTACTAGCATTCTTGGGCTGTTAGCCGTTGTGCTGGCACCCGTTCCAGTGTTGTTCTACGTTTATGGCGAGAAGATAAGAGCACGGAGTCGATGGGTGCCACCGACATAGAGGACAGGTGAGCACGCTGAAGACGCAAAATTAGTTAGATTGCGAATCGTATGTATACGTAACGTAGCAGAACTTGCTTCAACGATCACAATATGATATTAGTATTGCCCTGAGATTACCCTAGTTCTGCTTTCCGTATGCTAACATCACAGTATAGTCAGACAGAGACCAATTCGGTCTCTCCATGGCGAGCTATTCCATCTCTCAAAGCCGGGGTTTGTGAGAATCATATGCTCAATTCTCACACCAGAACTTTGACCTCGCTGACATGTCATGTAAAGCTTTTCGAAATTAATAGATTCGATTTTGCTCGAGCGTTCTCCGAAACAAATGCTCATGCCATGCCATTGTAGTGGGGGTGAGTATAAGTATAATACTATTTCCGAGTCAACCCAACAAGCATCAACGATTTCTGGCTTGAAGAGGTGACAACTCATTCACACAAGGACCTTGTAGTCGCTGTACATGCGCTCGTCGTTGCTTTCTTCCGAAAGCACTCGCCGGAACGAATGTCGCTTACTGATTGTCTTCTTAAGTAACAGCGTTGCTGCAAGCAGGCCGAAGCAAAACAAGCCGGCCCATTGGAGTTTCGACATTTCCCAGCTTGTTAGACTCGTTTCGTCGTGCACAGAGACAGAAGTTTCGCTCCAAATGCTGCCCGGAATTCCATCTATAAGCTCTGCTGTCAGTGTCCGAACAGCTCTCGTTGTCAATGGGGAAACTCACGGGGATCCGGGAAAAGAACGTCATCGACAATGTGCGCTACGCCACCGTAGATAAGGATGTCCTCGCGAACGATTGGGATGTCGTTGACGTAGGCTTGACCCTTGCCGTAGCGTCGAATGGTTGCACTCCCGCCTGCAACAGTTTGCAGAGTCTTGTTTGCACTCCCGATCACTTTACCATACAGTACGTGATTTGGGATGGCATGGTTTCTAACAAAAGCGGCGAGTTGAATAGGGCTCAGAATGTCCAGGACTGGCCGCAGCTTCTGAATGGCCTTATCATGTGGGAACAGAAACGTAACGTCTGCCAAACTCTCCAGCTCTGGCACGAGATCTGTGACTTTGACCAGACGTAGGAATTCATGAAGATTTCCAAGGTTCAAGGTCTCCGAGATGTTATGTGGCAGAACCATGTTGGTGCTTGTACCATGAAGTACGCCGTGATCGAATCTGATGTCCGTCTCCACTAATTTCGTAAGGACTTGCAGGCCCGTCTCAAGCACAACAGTCGAGTGCTCGCCGTTTCTCTTCGTCCTGAGCTTGAGAGCCTGGCCGTCTGTCACGTTAGTGAACAAGGGCGGGTGCAGTGCTGACTGGACCAGCTGGATGTCGTCGTCCTGAAGAATTGACTCGACGGAGTGTTGCCCATCGATGAGACCATAGTAGAGTAGTGCTCTAGCAATGCTGGGATCCGCCGTTGTGAGGTTAATGCCGAAGTCAGCTAAGTACTTCAGCGCGTCGTTATTGGGTGCAAAGTATGTCGCATTTTGAATTCGATCGATGTCTTTGAGCAGATCGTGAAAGTGCAGGACGTTATAAAGATCGGAAAAAGAGCTGCGCGAAGAAAGGACAGAGCGCAGCGAATCCGCCGCAGCCTCGCCCAACAGAGCGAAGAAACAGCTGGCAAGCGGTTGAAAGCGCATTGTGTCTGCAAGAAATTTTAACTTCAGAATTCGCCAACGTCAACTGAGGAGAGTGAGAATGTAGGTATTCTCGATAGCTCTGGCCAAACTACTAGGCTGTGGTACAAGGCCGGTGATCTGGTTGCCGACTCGGTGGTCGAAGTCACCGAACTTGCTTCAGAGTGGCAATCGATCCAGATTCGCAGCTTATGGCCATAACTGCAACAAAATTTGGTAGTGTTTAGTTTGCTACTTGATGCGACGGCGTCACTAACGCGCATGACTTACAAGACCTGAAGAACTCAACCTGCTTCTGCTTGTTATCGCGGCCCAAGGATGTCATCTGTTTGGAGTCCTCTGGTTACAGTTCTCGCCATATTAATCTTACAAGTGCAAGCCATCAAAACCAGGTCCAGGGTGACCACTTTCGAGATTCACCTGTCCAATGGCGCTGCAAATCCCGTTGGCATCGGCGAGCGCCCGGTAATTCTGATCAACGACAGCTTCGTCGGCCCAACACTACACGCAAAGCAAGGAGACGATGTCAAATTTCTAGTGCGAAATTACTTGGAACAAGGCACATCTGTACACTTTCACGGCATCAGTCAGAGCAACTCGCCTTGGTCTGATGGCGTCCCTGGCCTTACCCAAGCGTCGATCAATCCTGGAGCTTCCTACCTCTACCAATGGCAAGCACAAGAATCTGGAGTATACTTTTACCATGCTCATGCAAGGTCACAGATGATGGATGGCATGTATGGAGCAATTATCATTGAGCCAGCTGAGGAGGAACCGCGGCCGTTCCATCTGATGAGTGAAGAGCAAGGCGAACAAGTCGCCATGACGGGAGCAGAAACCAGCATGGAGACGCTGATGATCTCTGACTGGACCCAATTCACTTCTACGGAGTTCCATGCTATACAGTCAGCTGCCAACGTGGACATGGCATGCATCGATGCGATCATCATCAATGGCATCGGCTCGCAATACTGTCTCGACAATGACGCTCTAGACAACATGACGCATCCGGTTGTGCGCCAGATGTTGCACGACCTGGGTGTCGACCACGTCACTCACAAAGGATGTATTCCCGCAATGCAAGAATTCCAGGGTGACTTTGACCTTGACCTCGACCGTCTTCCTCCGACAGCCTACGATCAATGTCTAGGCGGACAGAACGATCGAGGCAACTTCACGCTGAACGTGAACAGTTCTTTGGGCTGGGCTGCTTTGACTTTCATCAATCCCGGCAGTCTCTATCCTCTTCAGGTTTCAATCGATGGCCATGAGCCTACCGTCTTCGCTGTTGACGGACGTTATGTGATGCCCATCAAAACTGATCGATTCTTGGTGAACACTGGAAGCAGGATCTCGATCATGATCAAACTAGATCAAAGACCAGGTCGCTACACGATCCGCATCGCCAACAGCTATCTCAACCAAATTCTAGGCGGCTTCGGAGAGCTGGCCTACGATGGATCCAATACTAGAGCGAAATGGGCTGAACCTAAGATCGATTTCGCTGGGCACCCACTCAACAAAGACGTCGTGTCGTTCATCCCAGAAGACACGAAGCCTTACCCGGCAGTCTGCCCAAAACAACGTGCCGACAAGACCTTCAAGATCCTGCTTCGCAAACTCGGTCGGCCCTATGGCGCCTATGAGTGGACCATGACGGGCAAGCACGGCTACAACATGAGCCGTGAGCGGACAGATCCTCCGCTCCTGCTCCAGAATCCTAACGATATCTCCCGCGATGAGGAGTTGATCCTGAAAACAAACAAAGACGAGTGGGTCGACATCATTATGGTCACGGAAGGACCCTTCGCCCAGGCCCACCCAATGCACAAGCATGGGAACAGGATGTTCCTGATCGGCTCGGGCAAAGGCAACTTTCCCTGGGAGTCCGTCGAGGAAGCCAGTAAGCACTTACCCGAAGGAAAATTCAATTTGGAAACGCCGCCTTACCTGGATACGTTCAACACGGTGGAGATCCAGGGTGAGCCGACGGATACATGGACGGCGATCAGGTATAAAGCGGATAGTCCTGGAGTGTGGTTGTTTCATTGCCATGTACAGACTCATCTATCTGGGGGCATGGCTATGGTGCTTGTAGATGGCGTTGATGATTTTCCGGAGGTGCCTTTGGCCTATCGAGAGTGGAATGGATTCGAGCCCCCTTATGTCATCTAAGATATACTTTGATTCTGGAAGGAGGCGCAGGCCAACAAGTATTGCCGTTATGGAGTTCTTCATGACCTGAGCACTGAGCTGTCTTGATTCAATTTGCATAGAACAATCTACCACTTCTCTCCCATCGCCCGAACATCAACCTCAAAACTCCAACCCCTCCGCCCCTGACAATGCAACGCCCAGTACGTCTCCGCAACCTCCTCCGGATCAATCGTTTCTTCGTCAGTCTTTCCACCTAGATACTCCTTCGCCCAAGGGACGTCCAACGGCCCATCGATAACGGCATGGCAGACGTGAATGCCTTTTGGGTTGAATTCGCGTGCGATGGATTGAGCCAGGCTGCGAAGACCGAATTTGGGGGCGCTGAAGATGGAGAAGAGCGCAGAGCCTTTGAGGGACGCGGAGGCACCCGTGAAGATTAGGGTCGGAGGATGGGGAGAGGTTGAGGAGGAGAGGAGGAGAGGAATGGCCCGTTGGGAGAAGAGGAGGGTTCCTTTCCTACATCCATGGTCAATCAATCTACCCAATTCTTTAGAAGGTGAGCATGCAACGTACATAGAGACCCCGTACCCCTTATCGAACTCTTCAACCTCAACGTCCAGCACACTCTTCATCACAAACGGGCCAGTAGCATTGAAAACCGCCACCGCACACGCCCTGCCCGGAAACACCTCTTCGATCTTCCCAAATGCATTCTTCACACTCTCCGGTTGCGAAACATCGCAGGCCACACTGAATGCATCTCCGCCGCGATCTGTAATTCCCTTCTCAATCGGTAAGAGATGTTCAAGTTTCCGTGCGAGCAGAACGGTGGTATAAGCGGCTGCGAAGCGCCGGGCGATTGAGGCCCCTAAGCCGGTGCCCACACCTGCGATTATGGCGAGGGGCTTTGGAGAGGTTGATGAGGGAAAGTTCATGATCACTCTCTGTATTGAATGATCGACGGGACGTGTATATACTTGTTTTGTGGAAGAGAGCTCGGCAGCTCTTTTGAACCGTACCTGCATCTCGCTTTCGTCATGGTCACAACTGGCGGTGCGGCGAAAATTGACCGCATGCCACCAGATGAGATACAAAAGCAAATGCTTTGTGTTGTTTCGTCGATCTCTTGTAATATATAAAGGTACCACATGGAACAGCTTTCTTTCTTTCTCAACAATCTAGATCTACAAATTGATAGCCTCCCTCATCATGGGCCCCAGGCTCTCGGCACCAGCATCCCTCATCATACTGAAATGATGTTCTCCTTCGACGTATTTCGCCGTGACTTCCATGCCGGGGAAGAGACTCACCCAGTCATCCGGACCATAGTCCTTCCTCCGTTCACTAAGAAACTTCATGCCATCAGTGTCCTCATGCTCCTTGCCCGGTGGTGGAGGCGGAAGGTGGGCATAGTGTTTGCCGTCAAAGGCGCAGTCGCCAGCCCAAATCACAGTGACTTTGGGTCGGGGGAGGCTTGAGGGCTTCATAGGTGGAGCAACGTATTCGTGCAAGAGTTCAATCGTGGCGCGGAAGTGAGGCATCAGCCATGCGGGGGGTGCTGGTGGAGGTCCAGATTTCGCTGGAGGTCCATTGTTTCCACGCTGCATCTCAGTGCCGAAGAGACCGACACTGTTGCAGTGGTCGAAGAAGCGCTGAGGCAGGCGATCGAGTCCTTTAGTCGGCGGTGGAGAGTCGATGAGGAGCAACGTTGCTACACTCTCACCCATGGCCATCAGTTGTTGTGCGATGGCATAGGCGAGGATTCCACCTGCTGACCAGCCACCAAGATGGTACGGACCGTGAGGCTGTCGCTTGCGTACACCCTGGATGTAGGAGTCTACCACTTCAGGGAGCTTCCGGTCTAACATCTTCTCAGGAGTCCTGGAGAGAGAAGAAGGTTAGCCAACGGAATAAGTGACAAGTTGATGTGGTTGACATACTTCATGAATGGGGAGTTGAAACCAACGACTGCTGTCGAGGCACTCACTCGAGGCAGATTGAGGTAGGATGTGGCGGCACCACAGCCGTCTGGGAAGAGGAACAGGGTTTCGGTGGAGCGCTTTGGGGAGCCTTGCAGATACATGGACCATGCTGGAGCGATGCGCTCTGCAGACGGAGGAGCAGAAGCCGACTTGCCGATCTCTTCTTCAGGAATGTCATCAAGCTCACTGGGAGGGGTGGTGTTCTGGGTCTGGGGGTCCTCCTCCGAATCAGACCACCACGGAGTTGGAGGCACTGACTCAGTGGCAGGCGTGTCTGCGACGAGAGCGGCATTTTGCACGGCTGGCTCGGCCGGAGATGAAGTACCGTCGGACCCAGCGAAGTGTTTGCGGAGGCCACCAACAGTCGTGCAGTCTTCGAAGAGTGCTCGGTCAGGCAGGTCCAGATCCAGCTCATCGCGCAACCGACTGGTGATCACGAGCGACAAGAGGGAGTCCACACCAGCATCGGCAAAGGCAACGTCATCCGTCAAGTCTTTGGTGACAATACCACTCTCTTCAGACAGGATGTCTAAGATCTTCGGCCACTGCTCCTCATCGCTGGCGTCTGAGGCTGGGGGCGTGGCTTCCTGCTTGTCCTCTTCTACTACTGTCTGTTCGACTTCTACCGTCTCGTGCTCGTTGGACACCGCTCCGCCACCCAACTCGCGTAGGAACTTCTTCAAAGCCCCAATCGAGCCAATCTCCATGAACTGGGCGGATTCGAAGTCAATTTCGAGCTGATCCCGCATCCTGCTGCTGATAACAAGGGACAGTAACGAGTCCAGTCCCGCGTCTGTGAAGACAATGTCGTCAGTCAGAGCGCTGATCTCCATACCGATTTCCTCGGAAACGATCTGAAGCGCTGACGTGACCAGAGGCGATTCACCGGTTGGAGCCGCCTTGACTTTCTTCGTGGTAGTAGTGGTCGTCGTCTTTGCGACCGGGGCAGCTGCAGTGCTTGCGGCAACCTTGTTGGGAGTGCCTTTCGCGGCAGGCTTACTGGCATCACCAGAGACCTTCTTGTTAGCTGCTGTGACAATGTAGTGCATTAGGCGTTTAGGGACGCCTTGGAGCTGCAAAAGATGTCAGTAATGATACGAGTGTAGTGAAAATGACCAACTCACCGCGACTCCACCAACGATGCCAACAAGCTTCTTCTTGTCATCAAAGACAAGCACATCTCCCGTCCAAAGCTTGTCTTCACCCTCAGTCATCTTGACATGAGTGTAGTATGTCATAGCGGGATCGAGCTTCGTGAAGAATTTCATCGACTTCCACCCGTGGTTGACAAAGACTTCCTTGTCAAGATCGACGCCCTCATTGGCATTCATAACAAAGCCGCCTAGCTGTGAAAGAGCGTCAAGGTATGCGGGACTGGTGTGGAACTTTCCGTCATTGGGAATGCCCTTGAATGTGACCATACCAGCAGCCTCCATGTTGTCGTTGTCCAAAGTAATGGCAGAGAGCCCGCGATACTTCTCGTCAAAGTCAGCCAGCTGGCCCACCATCTTGTAGATCATGGCTTTGCTGAAACGGTATGTGTTAGCCTCAGTGCCAACCTGATCGTTCAGGGCACTCATGCGAGTTTGCGCTTTCACTGCGGCGTCCTTCAAATCACGCTTCGACTGTTCAAGGTCGGAAAAACGGATCAGAGTGTTCGCATGCTGCTCAACGACCTTGCTGCCGTCTTCGCTGACGCTTGAGAAGGTGGTATATGCACTACTCTTCTTGGCATCAAACTTGACGACAGTGCGCAGCAGTTGCATCTTGCCGCTGTTATTGGCCACGAGAGCACTTTGGATGTTCATCTCTGCGACTTCCACCGCCGCGGTTGCTGCCATGCCAGTGCTTTGCTTGATGTGCTCGCCAATTGTAAGAGCAATGTCGCAATAGACTGATGGCGTACAAAGAGGAACACCGTACACTTGGTGCCCCTGCACCATCGGATGAAGATCGTCACGACTGAGATCGGCTTCCACAACCAGTTCGCCGTCGGCGCTACCATTGCTGATGGTGTTGGTGACGACTTTGTGGATGGAAGACGATTCAAGACTCGGAGAGCTCACAATTAGTGGCGGTTCGCCCTTCCGCAGGGACCAGTCGTGGACGTATTGCATCCAGTACTCCTTCAGACTCCAGCCATACGCAGGCAACTCCAGAACGTGTTGGCAGCCCTCGAAATCTTGGTGGTACCTCGACCAATCGATGCTGGCACCCATGGAATACATCTTGGAGAGTGCAGTGGTGAGCAGCTCCCACGTATCTCTGCCTTTCCTGACCGACGCAAATGTCTGCATGGTCGAAGAGCCAATTACATCTTTGACGACAGCAGTGACCACAGGAGCGGGACCGATCTCAACGAGCATTACCGTGTCGTCAATCAGTCCCTCTCGCTTGGCAGCGGTCAAAGATCGCACCATGTCCACAGGTCTACGGCAGTGCTTAACAAAATAGTCCGCTTCGAATTGGGAACTGTCACGAAGCACGGTCCCTTGCATTGGTGAGATGACAGGCGTTCTGGGTTGACCGATCTTTGACCCGCTGGCCACAGTGCTAAAATGTTCCAGGATCGGATCAACCTGCGAAGTGTGGAAAGCGAATGGAGTCTTCAGGAAGAAACAGCGGATGTTCTCGGTCTCGAGGCGAGCTTGAGCTTTCTCGAGCTGCGCTACTTGGCCACCAAGCACAATGTTTTCTCTGCCATTGATACAGGAGATCTCATACTGTGCGTCAGAGGTAGCCATGGCCGATGCCACCTTCTCCTGACTGGCAAATGCAACAAGCATGGCGTGCGTGCTAGGAGCCAGATGCTTCTCCATGAGTTGTGCACGGCTGCCAACGAGATGGATTACATCGGCTTGAGATAGCGAGCCAGATGTGAACAGTGCAGCGTACTCGCCAAGACTGTGTCCCACGACCGATTTGGCGGTGACTCCGAACGATGTCCACAGGCGAGCGAGCGCCATTTGAAAGCAGACATGCGTCAATTGTAGAAGTGTGGGCGAGGCCGCTTCAAAAGTCGTCTCGTCTTCGAACACAATCTTGATGGACGGCAGCCCCATCTGAATGCATAGCTGATCGTAGCGCAGGATGTCGTTTCGGAAGGAGGAAAAGCGAGCGTACAGATCCGATCCCATACCAGGGAAAGGCGAACCCTGACCAGTGAAAGCAAATCCAAAGTTTGGTCCTTTGACTGGCACCAGTGGGCCATTATCGCCGTTTTCTCGTCGGGTCAAGTGATCTTGAAGGGCGTTGCGGATCTGGTCGAGGCTGGACCCTGTGACCGCCACTCTGTGTCGAAGGTGCATGCGGCGAGCGGTGGTGGTGTAGGAGAGCCGTGGCAAGAGAAGAGGGTCGGACTGGTCTTGCCGTTCGATCCAAACAATCAAGTTGCGGAGGTTGTTGATGAGCGAAGGCACAGTCTTGGCAGACACGCACACAATGTGGTGCTGGCGTGGGTCAAGCTCGCTCGAGGGCTCCTGCTCGGGGGCGTCTTCCAGCACGAGGGCGGTGTTTCCACCGGCGGCCGAGAAGTTGTTGAGGAGCACACGTCGCTTGCCATTCTGTGGCCGAAGCCATGCGGTCCCTTGCCTGGAGATGTAGGTGTTCCTGGCCTGGATGTCAGGCAGGCGATGATTGAGTTTGGTCTTGATTCCGCAGTGGGGAGGGATCTTAGAGTGCTTGAGCATGAGTAGCACCTTGGCAAGACTTGTCACTCCAGCTGCAGCCTCGCCATGTCCGATGTTGGATTTTGCTGCTCCAATATGTAGCGGCGATGTTGCTGGTCGCACTGGTTGGCCCAGTGCCGTCAAGGGCGCCAGAGTCTCGACTACCGATGTCGTCTCGCCGGCATCTCCAGCTTGCGTTCCAGTGCCATGCATTTCGCAGTAGCTAATGTCCTGGATACTAACACCAGTATCTCTGAGAAGGCCTTCGAAGAGCTCCTGTTGAGCTCCTGCGTGAGGACGTGTGATGGACTCTGCTTCGGCTGAATGATTCGTAGCGACGCCCAAAATGCATGCTTGGATAGGATCCTTGTCTGCTTTTGCGTCGTCGAGACGTTTGAGAATGGTAGTGACGACGGCCTAGAGCAAAGTCAGTAGTTGTTGGTGAGGAGCAGAATACTTCGATTTCTGTCTTACCTCGCCACGACAGTATCCGTCAGCATTGTCGTCGAATGTCTTACAATTGCCAGTCCTTGAGAGAAAATGGCCACGGTCCAGTCCGGCCGTCATATCTGGGTTGGTCAGGACGTTAGTTCCGCCAACAATGGCAGTGTCAATCTCTCCTCTCCAGAGGGCATTGCACGCCATGTGGAGAGCAGCCAAACTTGAGCTGCAGGCGGTGTCGATAGTGTAGCTAGGCCCGCTGAATTTGAAATGGTAATTTATTCGTCCGGGAATAAAAGCGCGGTTTCCTCCTGGAATGAAGTAGGTATCGATGTTCTGCGCGCTGTTGGTCTCCATCCAGTCGTTGCTAGTGGAACCAAAGTAGACACCGACCCGGTTCTTTTGGGAAGATGGCGTACGATCAGGGACAATGCCTGCTTGCTCCAAGGCCTCTGCGGCCGTAAGAAGGGCCAGACGTTGAGCTGGATCAACTTGAGGTGCCTCCCTCGGACTCATATTGAAGTAGCCGGCATCGAATTGGCCGGCGTTGTGCAACCAACAACCGAAACCAGTGCCAGACACATTCTTCACTTTCTCATCACCGACGTGAGCGGAAGCGTTCCATCGCGATGGGGGAACCTGTGTGAATTGTTAGTACGCAACGTTCGACCAAAATATGCAGCCTGGCTTACCAGCTCATGTGTGTCAACGCCGTGGGAAAGCACATCCCAGAAGGCTTGCATGCTGTCGGCCTGAGGGAAACGGCCCGCTGCAGCGATGATTGCAATGGGTGACTTAGCAGCCCGTCCATGGCCATCAGCCAATGGAGGAAGTGAAAGAGCTGATGTTTGGGGAGACGGACTCGATGACGACGAGGGAAGATGGGCGTTGATCAAGGGCCCAAGGCGGTCGGCAAACGCCAGGGCAACAGGATGTGGTATCGCAGAGTAGTCATTGCCACGAGACTTGATTTGCTCTGCAATCGCTGCCGGCCATTGATGTATGGCGATGGGACGTGTGAGACAGTCACGGACGGCCTCAGCCAGCGCAGCCGGGAAAGCGGCGGAGAGGGACAGCTCGCTGCTCTCGCCATCATTCCGTCCGCCAGCAGAGACAATTGGGATGCGAGTGGTAGGCCAAGCATCACTCGGAGCGATGCTGCCTAGCACCAAGTCGATGTCGGCGGCGGAGTAGAGATGGGCGGCGTGGTAGGGGGCGGTGATGGGGAGCGGCGTGGAGAGGAACGCTGGCCGGGAAAGGGTGGAGAGAAATGCGGCCAAAGAGGACGGTGGTCCCGAGATCGAGACTTGGGTGGGCCCGACACGCGCGCTGAGATACGGAGCGGCCGTCGCGGGCATGCCCTGTCAACAACAACAGCCAACGTCAGTCATTTGGACAAGACATACCCGATGAACAAGGGCTACAACAAGGCTGTGGCTCTTTCACTTATCTTACCTTTGTCGAGGCATATTGCCTGAGCTGCTCAGCGATGTCCTCGGCGCTGGCACCGGCAACGGCAGACGTCCACGACGCGAAGGCCGCCGAGTCTGTGTCGCGGTTGTTGAGACGCTCCGCCACGTCCCAAGCAAGAGCACCAAGTCGAAGTGCGACAGCGACGGTATGGAGAGCGAGAGGTAGGAGTGCTGCCACACTGGGTGCGCAGCTCACGGCGACTGCTGCCAACGCACCAGTACATACACCCGTAAGGCAGGCATTCTCAGCTGTGGGATAGCTGCGGCCACCACTGCTGTTTTCCCTGCGATCAAATATATTAGTACGCAAGCTGAGAAAGTATCACAGGACTGGAATGGCACACGTACTGGAGAAAGGCTGCGAGCTGAGTAGTGCAGGTCAAGGCCTGGACGAGTGCAGGATTCAGCGTGCCTGCCCGATAGTACGGGAGAAGGTCGGCTAGGCGAGCAAAACGAGGGCAGGCTGCCTGCTGTTCTGCTGGGAGCTGCTTAATCTGGTGCTTCAGCGTCGAGGCACTGCGCTCAAGGAAGTCGACAACGATTGGGTCATCGTGAGTCCGAAGCAGCTTGGAGAGAATGTCGGTGGCGTTGTACGTCTGATCACCAAACGCATACACCTGCACGGTCGGGGATTTGCTGCCCATGGTGAGCGGGCGTATCGTCCAGCACTAGGACTGGCTGCTGCGTTGAGGCAATGAATGGAGAGAGCGTAGTAAGGCTACCCTGGCACACGCATTCTCCTTTCCCCAGCACCACTTATACCTAGCATGGCAGTCTTACCTAAATGCCCGCTCAAGCAACTATTCCAGTGGATGAGAAGCTACTCCCCGCTCCAACTACGAGAAACTCGCCGCTGTTTGCCACCGGCTACCGCATGGCAGCAGGATGGGAACCAAGCCTACACAAGCAGCACAACCACGTTCAAGCCTTCACAAGACACGGGGACATAAAGTCAAGACCAATCAGCGCAAGCTGCTTTCTCAGTCCACTGTGCTGTCGCCGCTCTCCAACCTCGGCGACTTTTCTTCAAAAGTAAAGCGGCCCGGCTTTGATTCACTCAGCCTCGTGAAAGTCACATGTCTCGATGACATGAGAGTCCACGTGCCTACACGTTACAGCATGCACGGCTCAACCTCTAGCCCGAATTCTGGACCACGTTCCGTTCCATGGTCGAGTTGCGCTAGTAGTGTCAGTACAGGGGACCACGTTTGCGGCAACTCGGGGATCACATACAATGCTTTTGCCCGACCGTCATCAGAGCGCGGCAACCAGTTCCGATTGAAGGCTACGGCGGCTTTTGCCATGTGTCTTCACAGTACCATTATTATCCCTCCAGGAACAAGACGTGTGCCCAAGGTGTCCACCCGTGCAGCCATTCTTCAGCTATGGGCTTCCAAGATGAATTCCAGGCTTCTCTGGAGGCCATCAACGTTCATTCCGCACAACTCCTTCAGTACCTCAAGACCAACCGACAACCAGAGGCTGATGGCTCTGGGTTGCCCCGCGACCCGTTCGACGCTGCTCCTAAGTCAATCAAGATCTCAAGAAAGAAGTTCACAGAGGCCTCAGCAAGCCTTGTTGGACTAGGCACTCGACCTGAAGAGTACTTGGAACATCTGCAGAATGGCGTGAGTCTCCATCAATGCAGTGAAAATTTTGTCTCGAAAGGAGCTGACTGGCATTGCAACGTAGTACCAGGAACTCACATGCGTCAGGTGGCTCATCAACCTCGACATTCTCGAGTACATCCCCCAGAATGGCGTGATCAGCTACAATGACCTGGCGGCAAAGGCTCGAGTGCCTTGGAGCCAGCTCCGTGCTATCACCCGCATGGCTATCTGCAACGGGTTCCTTCAAGAGCCCAGGCCCAATGTCGTCGCTCACAGTCGCATTTCTGCCCTCTTCGCCCGGGATCAGAGCTTCCTCAACTGGGCTCGATGGATGGTCAACTATTCAGTTCCCACTGCCTACAAGTTGCCAGAGGCTACCAAGATGTGGGGAGAGACGTCCGCCAAAGACCAGACGGCGTTCAATTTGGGCCTGGATTCTAAGCTGCCTTTCTTCGACCATTTGCGTCAGACTCCCGCAATGACGGATCTCTTCGCTGCATATATGCGTAACGTCGCACACAACGAGACATGGAGTCTGCAGCACGCAGTCGATGGGTTCGATTGGGCCGCTCTTCCGGCTGGCTCCAAAGTGGTCGACGTTGGTGGATCGCACGGTCATTTGAGCATTGCTATTGCATCCAAGTTCCCTCACCTCCACTTCATCGTACAAGACCTGCCAGAGTCCGTGTCTACGGCTCGTACGGCTTTCGAGGCTGATCATCGGCTCGACGCATCTGTCAAAGGCCGCATAAGCTTCATGGACCACGATTTCTTCGGTCCTCAGCCAGTCAAGGATGCCGATGTATACCTTCTACGCATGATCATCCACGATTGGCCAGACAAAGACGCCAAGAATATTCTTTCCAACATCCAAGCCTCGCTGAAGCCCGGTGCCAAAGTGGTCATTATGGACACCATCCTCCCGCAACCTCGCACCATTCCAGCTATGCAGGAGCAGCAGCTGCGCATTCGAGATCTTACCATGATGCAGGTATTCAACGCCAAGGAGAGAGAACTTGACGACTGGAAAGCTCTTGCAAGCACCGCTGTGCTGCAGATCACAAACGTCCACCAGCCTCATGAAAGTGTCATGGGTTTGATCACACTCGAAAGTGCTGCTCCTCCCAGCCCTCCGCATGTGCCTGTTCAAACTGTACCAGCTGTCCCAACCGCCATCCCGTCCAACGTCATTGTCCATCCTACCACTGCCGACAAGCCGGTGTTGATCATGGGAGCCGGCATCGGGGGTCTTTGTCTTGCGCAGGCTCTCAAAAAGGCATCCATCCCATTCCGTGTCTTTGAGCGCGATCAAGCAGTCGATTCTCGCCCTCAAGGCTACCGCTTGAAGCTCGAAGCCGACGCTGCCAAAGCTCTCGAGGAAAGCTTGGACACGGACACATATGCGGCTTTTGTTACCTCTTGCGCTGTCACCACCATTGGTGAGACCGACTTCAATCCGTTCAACGGCAACATAGTCCACAGCCGTGCTGGCGGTGGCCTTAGCGGAAAGATGGGCCTCTATCCTAGCTTTACCGTTGACAGACGAGTCTTCCGCAATCAGTTGATGAGTGGCATTAAAGACAAAATCACCTTTGGCAAGGAGATGGTCTCGTACATCACTGACGAAGCCGATGGTACCATCACGGTCTCGTTCAAGGACGGCTCATCCATTGAAGGATCATTCCTCGTTGGTGCCGATGGCCTGCATTCCGTTGTGCGGAAGAATCGCCAACCCAACCACCCTCTCGTCGACACTGGCGCCGCCTGCATCTACGGCAAGACTGTCATGACACCAGAGCTGCTGCAGCGTTTCCCAGAAAAGGGGCTCCGCTGGATGACCGTGGCCTCCGATTCTGCGCCTATGTTGCAATCCTGTCTCATCGGCGAGAGCCCCATCACCGTCCTCATCGAGCCCATTCGCTTCAGCGCGGAGACCAGAAACCTTCACCCAGAGCTCCCCGCGGACTACGTCTACTGGGCTCTGATCGGCCGCAAAGAACGCTTCGACCTGCAAATCGACGCTGACGTTTCCACTGCCAAAGTCTCGGGCACAGCAGCAGACTTGTCGCTTGCCGTCACCGCCGAATGGCACACATCACTTCGCTCCCTGTTCGAACTACAAGATCGCCGTCAATCCTCGATGATGCGTGTGGCTTCGACCGTGTGCGATATCCCCGCTTGGCAGCCAACTCCCAATATCACGGCACTCGGTGATGCCGTTCATCCTATGAGTCCCTGCGGTGGCGTGGGTGCGATGACTGCTCTGTGTGATGCCGCAGCGCTTGCGAAGATCATCAAAGCGGGTTTGACGACCGAGCTCATGGGAAAGTTCGAGGCTGAGATGAGGAAGCGGGCGTGGAAGAGTATCAAGCGGAGTGAGATTGGCAGCAAGAAGATGTTTGGGCAGAAGGATCTTGTGGATTGTCCTCCTTTCCAGCTTTAAAATCAAGTTCGCGCTTCGGTCTTATGCAGGTGTTTTGGCGCTTGAACAGCTAGACGTCTATACATTCTCGTCTGGCTGCTCTTGATGGCAGGATTGGAATAATGAGCCTCTCACACTGCTCTACATTCGACTCCGCTTCTTTCAAGTACATTTTGAAGCCAAGGCGATGAGTTGCGGAATCCTGTACGAGAAGCTGTGCTGCAAGTACCAAACATCATCGTCAGAGTTTCTAGTCTCGCCAGCAGCAACTATTCCTGGCACTCTTACCACTGCGCACGAAAACAATTAGGCTATCGTCAACGGCAACATCATCGCCGCAGCTGAAGTCAAAGCAATAGACCCCGGCGATTCCTGGCGCAGCTCCGGCAAATGTGCAAGTGATCACCGAGTCACGTGCAACCAACGACATTCACTTGCAAGGCGTCATCGCCGAATTCGGAAAGGGCGGGAACCGCATCGGAGAGTCCTGGTCCAACGAGAAGAGCAAACAAGCACCGAGCCGGTTATACCGGACAGTGAAGTGGTTGTCAACTTACAGCTACGATGGCCGATACTGTTCGCGATCTCCCAGACATTTGAGGCCACTGCGCTCACAAACGCTGCAGCGATCGTTGAGCAGGGACTTCCCACTTGAGAACCGCAGACACCACCAAGCATACACACAGTCTCTGGAAGCAAGATGAGTAACCGTGTCGAAGCCGACCAGCTCTTCGAGCTCACGGCCGAGCTTGTCTCCGCCTCGGCCAAACTCGACAAGTTCCTCAGCAAACGCAGCCTCCCAAGCCCATCCTTTGACGCCGCTGCGCCTGCGATTCCGCTCAACACCGCCAACAAGCCCTACTACGATGCCAGGACCAAGATCGTCGAGGCGGCCGAACAAATCATCCGTCTCGTTCGAGGTCCTCGCGAGAACTTGCTGTATCTGTCGTTTGAGCACTGTGCTTCGGCTTCGATGCAGGTGGTTTTCAAGTATAAGTTCGCGAATCATGTTCCTCTGCATGGTGCGACAACGTACACTAAGATTGCTGAGGCTGTGGGGCGGGGCGTCACGCCTATGGTTGTCGAGCGGACGCTGCAACACACGGCCTCCTTTGGGCTCTTCGAGACTCTGCCAGGCGGTTATGTCACTCACAACGCCACGTCGTCTCTCCTGGTAACTGACCCCGATCTCGAGGCATGGATGTACCTCAGTTTGGCAATCGCCTATCCCGCTGGTGCGTCAATCCCTGGTGCCATCGACCAGTACGGTGTGAGCATGGAAGCCGACGAGGCTGCGTACGGCGTCTCCATCGGTCGCAAGATTGCTCAGTTCCAACGTTTCCGCGAGCCAGACGGTCTCAAAGACCACGAGATGTTCGCCCGTGCCATGCGTGGCATCGCTGCTGGCGGAGCGTATGATTTCCGACACGCCGTCAATGGCGGCTACCCCTGGCATCTCCTACAAGAAGACAAGGGCCACTTGGTCGTTGACGTGGGCGGCGGGCCCGGGCACGTGGCAATGGCTCTTGCAGAGAAGTATCCTAGCCTGCGGTTCGAAGTCCAAGATCTCCCAGAGACTGTCGTCGTTGGTGCGGAGAAGTGCCCGGAGGACTTGAAGAAGCGAGTCGCCTTCCGCGCCCACGACTTCATGACACCTCAACCGTCTCACAGCGTCCCCAACGATGAGTCCATCGCCTATTTCGCCCGCTTTATCCTTCACGACTGGAGCGACAAGTACGCCACCAAGATCGTCCAGCAACTCGCCTATAACCTCCGCCCGCAAGACCGCATCATCCTCAACGAGGTTGTGGTGCCCGAACAAGGTAAAGAGGACCGCGAGATCGAGCGACGCATGCACGACCGTGACCTGCTCATGTTGATGAACCTGAACGGTCGGGAGAGGACGAAGAGTGCTTTTGAGGGCATCTTTGCGAGCGTGGAGCCAAAGCTGAAGTTGCAGAGGATTCATCGGCCGGAACAAGGCGAGCTGAGTTTGATCGAGGTGACGCTGGCGAGTGTCGAGTGGCCGGCGGAGGCCAGTGGTGTGGCGAATGGGGTTATTGGGCATGCTAACGGACAGCCTAGTGGTATGAACGGTGTGAGCCATTAGAGAGCATAGTGAGCAGAGAGTCTCTTTGTTTCTGGATAACTCGGTAGCGAAACAATTCTCACGGCACTTACTGTACCCCAACCACACATTCTGTTCTATCACACATCTCAAGCCGGGGTGTTGGGCTCAAGGCTGTGGCAGTGCTAGCAAGCTGGGAAGAATTTCCCGCAATTTCTTTCAAGTGTCATGATGTTGACACAATTGAACCTTCAGACATATGCTTGGACTAGTCTAGGGTAGAATAATGGGTAGCTGTCGTCCAGTACCTGGGCGTAGAATTGTCTTTCAAGTGGACTAACGGATCAGCGTCCAATCCAGCATCATCAAGGCCTTCTGACAAGAGTCGTATTAATCGATCTTGTATTTGATATCGCAACGGCTGATATGCAGAGACCTGATAGTGCCATGTACAAATGGGCTTTGGTGTGGTGAAGCTGAAGCTGAAGTCGAAACACTCCCTGTCTTGGACCTCAGCCTGACCAATGAGAGCCTTTAGTGAGATCAGTGCGCTAAGCGCTCATTAGCTGAGCAGGCTGAGACTGCGGAGCGACATTACCTCCTGCCTTTCGCCCTCGGCTTCTCTGGTATCAACATCAACATTACACCACAACATGTAATGAGGCTTCTCACTTGACGCATGAGCTGGTTGGGCATGCCGTGCTTGTACGCTCATGGCTAAATCCCTTGCCACGATGACAGAGCCAGGCACTTCCCAGCGCATCTCGCAGGCTTGTTCGAATTGCCGGTCAGCTCTCCGTGCCCTTTGTCCTGGCTTCGCCGTCAGGGATGGTTCAGCCTTAGTAACCCTTGTCGCAGGCGCAAGAAGATCCGCTGTCCAGGCGGGCGACCGAGCTGCTCGCGATGTACAAGGCTAGGTCAGCAATGCCGATACATGTCAGCTCCGGCTCCGCAGTCTAGTCAAAGGTCGGGCAGGGCTTTGACCCACCGTGAGAGCGAGCTCGAGACGCGGCTGGCACACGCCGAGGCGCCACTACCAACCGGCGCAGTCGCTCACACCAGCGACCCATCGCCTGCCTCAGCGTGGAGCGCCGACTTTCCCCTGGTAGATTGCCTAGGCGACACTCTGAGATTCGATCAAGATGCACCAGTGCCGACTTTTGAGGGTCGTGTAGATCTGTACTTCAAACACTGCCATAATCAGCCGTACTCTCTCTTCCACGAGAGTAACTTCCGCGGGCAAGTGTTTGAAAAGAAGGTCCCGAAGTACCTTTTACTGGCAATAGCTTCACTTTCTGTTCGTTTCTGTCCGGATGCCTACTTCTGCGAGCAACAGTTTGCTGCCGCCGAGTCTTTGGCGAGTGCAGCCTGGGCCACAGTCATCAGTCGAGTCTTTGCGAGCGATGGCTCAGCGGAAGTTGCAGCAGCCCAAGCCGCCAGCCTTCTTGCCATTGTGGACTTCACGAGTGGCCGGCATCGACTGGGCATGGTCAAAACCGGCCTTGCTGTACGGCTAATGCAAGCTCTCCGACTCAACATGGAGCCCGACAGCTCTTTGCCTACATGGCAGCAAGAGGAACATCGCAGAATCTTCTGGTCAGTCTATTTACTTGAGAAGACAGTCTCCTGCGGAAAGTCAAGGCCTTTCTCGATCAAGGACAGTGACTGTCTCCTTGCATTGCCGTGTGCAGAAAGTGCTTTCCGGGCTGGAGCTGAACAGAAGACGCCCACTCTGACGTCGATAGAGGAGTTGCTTGATCGTACGGAAGCAATCAGTGGCCTCGACAACTTCGCAATCTTGATCTTGAACTGTTCTGCCCTTGGCCATATCATCGGCGAAACATTTCGATCTAATCCCTCTTCGTTGCCCTTTTGGGACTCAACGAGTCACTTTGCCAAAGTCAGCGACTTCACAATGCTCTGCGAGGCAATGCACTCTCGGCCTATCAAATTGGACGAGTTTGCTGTCATGGGCTCAGATTGGCAGAGAAGTATCGATGGACAAAGAGCGGGTCCGTACATCTGGGCTCGCTGCTTCCACCATTTTTGCGCAATACTGCTCTATCATCCAGTGAGTCTATATAGACATCGTCTCCGTCATGGGGCCTCCACACCTCCCACACTCATCCGAGAACTTCTCGAGCGAGGCCGACAGAATGCAAACAAGCTGACCGCAACCCTGGCAACGGTCCAAGATGAGAGATGTTGCGAAAAGGGCAGCTCGCTTGGCTATCTTGCATCTTGTGCAGGCTCCGTCCATCAATTGTTTTCGCAATGTTCGGACTCCACCATCGCGGATTTAGCGCGATCCAATCTGGCCACCTGTATTGAGTTCTTAGAGCAAAAGCCTGTCAGGTGGCCGAACTACGCAAGCATGGCCAGCTCGTTGAAAAGTTTCCATCTGGAGTCTCACCTCGCCGAGGCTTTAGTCGAATCAACATCAGAACTAGACCCGACACAGCATGAGTCTATGCAAATTGAACGACTGTGGGACTGCATAGATTACGGAACGCTCAGTGATACCAGCCATCTTCACGGCGAGACCAACTCTCCCGCGTTGTTCTCCGGCATTAATCTGGACATCGCTGCATGGTCGAATCTGGCTGGCAGCATGGATTGTTGGGACTTTCCATCATTAACGTAAGCAACGACACTGCTGTTTGCGGTCACATGCAAATCGCGCTAGAAAATGGGCACGGTCCGCGTGTGCCGTTAGCGCCGCACGGAAGCGGTCAGGCTGCATGTCGGGACATACAGCAGACTCAAAACAAAATAAGAAAGGGATTCGTCATGGTCCAAACCAGCCCTTCGATCGCAGCGTCGACGGTTATTGACCATACACAACTCACCAAGATGCCGTTGTTCAAATCTGGTGCACGATCCTACGGTAGTGGAACCTACGTCGATCCAGCTCCGCTACCGATCCCGTCTGACGCTCAGCGTATTCTCGGACTGCTTGCCCAAGCTAGGCCTGGCTTCATCAAGACACCTTCGCTTCTTTCATCGGTGGTATTCAGCGGTCGTCATGACCCAATCGTCCCAGGTCCTCTTAAAGTCGGCGCTATTGCTGCCGCGCTACATGGAATGTGCGGGATCGTGGCGAACGAAATATTGGACTTGAGGGACTTACAAAGTTCCCCTCATCAGCCACTTCAAGAGAGAACAGTGAAGATAGACACCAACCACGCCGCATTCTGGCTTGGGACCGTGGGAATGACAGAAGTCAATGGTCACTCTGTCGCAGAGCTCGGCAAGAAGGGTCATTTGAAGCAGATGTTCAAGAAGGATCTAGAAGGCGACACATTCGCCACGCCTATGAGATTGAGGACCACAGCGATATACGAAACAAATGAACCTGGGAAATGGTTCCAATTGCATGGCAGCCTGGATGCTGATCCAGTCCTTGCGGGTCTCGGCTTGGACGGTGACTTCTCGCACGTCACTGACCCTTTGGTAGCCTACGGCGAGATTGCAAAGAAGGTCTCCAGGTGTGGAAGAGAAGAGCTGGAGACAATGTTCTGGCAGAAAGGCCTTTGCGGCACCTCCTGCTACTCCCCTGAAGAGTTTCGAGCTACACCTATGAGCAAAAGCCTGGACAAATGGCCCCTTATCAACTACGAGCCGTTGAGCAATCGTCAACTCACCCCTGCCCTTCAATTCCCTCTCGTCACTGGAGATGCAAGACCTTTGGCTGGCATCAAGGTGGTTGAGCTTGTGAGGATCATCGCAGGACCAGTCATTGGCTGCACATTGGCTTCCATGGGCGCACAGGTCATTCGAGTCAACTGCAGTCGTCTGCCGGACTTTTAAATGTAAGAACCAGCAGGAGTCCTCTAGACATGTTCACCTACTGATATTCCCACTTAGTCACTCCGACTCACCCTCAACGCAGGAGTTCAGACCGTCGACATGGATCTCACCAAAGCGGACGACATCGCAGAGCTCAAAACCCTAATCCAAGACGCGGACGTCTTCATCCAAGGCTACCGGACTGGATCTCTCGCACGCAAAGGCTTCGGTATCGAGGACCTTCTCTCCATCGCCGAAGCCCGCCGCAAAGGCATCATTTACGTTGACGAAAACTGCTACGGCCCAGACGGACCTATGCACGAACGCCCTGGCTGGCAGCAGATTGCCGACTCAGTCTCCGGCTGCTCTTACGTTACAGGCAGAGCTCTCGGCCACGAAGATGGGACATGTGTACTGCCTGCCTTGCCAGTTCCGGACATACTCACTGGCCTAGTCGGGGCGATTGGCACGATGATGGCGCTTCGTGACCGGGCTCGAAACGGGGGATCTTATCACGTCTTCGCCTCCCTTCTGGCGGCTGCAGCCCTGCCCCTGAGCCCAGAGGTGGGACTCTACCCACCTGAGGTTGTCGCCAAATGTCATTCGGAGTTTCAGTGGGAGAGAACAGGCCCAGAGATGTTCGTGCTGGAGCTTTTGGACGTTGTTCTTCGTCGGTGGAAAAGCGCTTTACCTGAAAAGTTCGAGGAGGGATCAGATTGGTTCGCGCAGTTGAAGGGGGAGTTGGGCGATTTTCGAGTGCTGAAGCCGGTTGTACAGTTGGGGAAGATGGAGGAGTCTCCAGGGTGGACTTCCGCGCCTTTTCCGAATTGTTATTATGAGAGTGGAGAGTTTAAATGGACCTGATTATCTGTTGGTATGCAGTATGTACTGGCCAACGCTCCATATTCCCCTAGGACTTTGTCTTCTACCGACCTGATAGTTCGCTAAGATACTGCAGTAGGGCTGAATCTCAAGCCATAGGGGCGAGTTGGTCTTCACTTCCATATTCTCAAGTGGATCGAGAGCGTCTGAGGGACCGAGCCTCAGGTGGAACAACACACTAGCACGATCATAAATCAGATCTCATACAGCATTACGATGACGAAAAGAGTTGGCGCATAGTAAGAAATGGCGTGCGTTCGGCTCCGCGTGCCGCATCTGACGCGGTACACGGCATCATGTGAAAGCCAGCCCCTGGGAGCACACGGATCAACACGGCCCGTATGCCGTGTTGAGAGAAGAATCTGTTTCGGCCATCCACCTCTCTACGGTCGTCTTTCAATGTGGACTCCTGTCAGGAACAATAAATACGCACCACAATAAGACGAGCTACGACACAATGCCGACTGCTATCGTGCTGAAGAAGCCGATCAGCAGCACTAATACTGCATCAACCTCAGTATACTATCAACTCGAAGCCGTGACCATTCCCTCAAAGCCCCTCGAGGACAACGAAGTCGCCGTCAAGATCCTAGCCGCAGGTCTGAATCATCGGGATCTTTTCATTCGCCAGAATCTATACCCTGGAATCGCCTTCGGCACCTCTTTGCTATCCGACGGCTGCGGGATTGTCACGAAAGCTGGCTCGTCCTCTGAGGCTCAACGATGGATTGGCAAGATAGTCCTCGTCAATCCTGCGTCAGGTTGGTCGAGTGATCCACAGGCACCAGAAAGTCCAAGTGGACTGGCATACCTTGGGGCCAATAAGCTCAACACGAAAGGTACTTTGACGGACGAGCTGATAATCTCTTCAGATCAGTTAGAGGAAGCTCCTGCACATCTGACAGCAGTTCAAGCCGCTTCTCTCCCTCTCGCTGGATTGACAGTCTGGCGTGCTGTCGTGACAAAGTCAAAAGCTGCGACCATAGGCAATCATATCCTCATCACTGGCGTTGGAGGTGGTGTGGCTCAGCTTGCTCTTTTCTTTGCTCTCAGCAGGGGAGCCAAGGTCTATGTTACCAGTGGCGATCAGGCCAAGTTGCGAGCTGCTATGGATTTGGGCGCCGCCGATGGAGTGTCTTATCGCGAGAAAGACTGGGATAAGGAGCTTCTACGAAAGTTGCCTCGAGACAGACCGCACTTCGATACCATCATCGATGGGGCTGGTGGGGATATCGTTGGAAAGGCGTGAAGTTATTGAAGGCAAGTCAACCACAGAGTCTGACGTAGTGTGAACACAAGCTGATCGCCTGCTGGCTATTCAGCCTGGAGGCATCATTGTCGTATACGGCATGACGCAAGAGCCAACGATGCCGTTCCCAATGAGCGCCGTGCTCCGTCATTTGGAGATCCAAAGCGTAACGGGAGGCTCGAGACAGGAGTTCCACGACATGGTCGAGCATGTTGCTAAGCATCGCATCACGCCAGTCATCTCTCGAGTTGCCACGAACTGGACGGATTTGAGGGAGATCGAGTCGCTGTTCGAGGATATAGCGAAGGGCAAGAAGTTTGGAAAGCTTGTTGTCGAGATAGCCAAGGAGGAGGGTCTTGTGAGTAAGATATAGAACAAGATAATGGCCGACCGTACTTGGTCTGACTCTGGTGCCTACATGTACCGCTATATCTGTCTCTGGTATTCAGTAGGGTTTCCCAAAGAGTACAGGACATCGGGCTGTACCAACTGCGCATGTAGCAGCACAATGGGCGTATGCCTCGTGCTCCTGTAAAGCCTTCTGCTGCACGAATGCTCTCAATCTTGTCAGATATCTTGTTTTCTTCCCGAGTCGTGGCCGTGGTCACAGGGCTCGGCAAAAAAATTCCTCCTCGTCTTTTCGAGGCCGCGAAAAAGCTGATCGAAGGGAAGCTAATCTCAAGACTCATCTTCACATGCTCGCCTGAAATTGGTATAGCGCCATCGGCTGAGCTTCCTAAGACTACATCCGCAACTTTGCCACACATACCGCATCAGTCCACCGACCAGCTGCGAAATTCGGACATCATGGCCGGCTCATCCATCTCACATGTCAGCTCGCGAGAGCCGCGCGAGAGCCGGCCATCATCATCAGCAAAAGACGTATTCATCTATTTCATGGCCTGGTAGCAAACTCCTCCCCAAACCGCAAGACAGAATGGGCGTCACATACTCGCAATTCTTCCCGCCGAAACCATCTCTGACGGCGGCCAACCTACCAAGCCAGAAAGGCAAAGTCTTCATAGTCACGGGCGGTGCGTCTGGTGTGGGCTTTGAGCTCTGTAAGATCCTGTATCAAGCCGGTGGGAAGGTCTACCTCGCTGGACGGTCGCCACATGGTGCCAGATTGGCTGCGACACGGATCAAGTCCACAGTCTGTGATGATCCTGGGGAGTTGGCTTTCTTGTTTCTTGACCTTCAGGACGTGGGGACCATCCGACCGGCGGTTGAGGCCTTCACCGCAGCAGAATCGAGACTGGATGTCCTCTTCAACAACGCCGGAGTCTTCCAACCACCCCAAGGATCTGTCTCTGCCCAGGGCCATGAGCTGCAGATGGCCACGAACTGTCTGGGTCCACATCTGCTCGCACAGCTTCTGACGCCTACACTGATAAACACGGCACAAAGCTCACCCTCAGCCGCTGTTCGCATAGTCTGGACGTCTTCCCTACTAGTTGATATGTCTGCGCCTAGAGGAGGCGGCATCACGTCTAACACTCTTTCGACCTTGGTGGTCACAGATCCCAGCACAAACTATACAACTTCCAAAACCGGCAATTGGTATCTCGCCAAAGCTTTCTCTGATCGACTCCGCAAGCATGTGATCGTGAGCGTCACGCAGAATCCAGGCAACTTGGCCACCCAATCACTGCGACATCTGCATTGGATTATGCCCTATCTCACAGCCCCGCTGAACCATGATCCTGTATTTGGAGCGTATACCGAGTTGTACGCTGGATTGTCACGGGACTTGAATATCGATGACGGCGGCTCTTATATCATCCCCTGGGGTCGAAAGCACCCCTGTCCTCGAGCAGATATCGTGGATGCGATGAAGAGAGAAGATGACGGCGGGCCTGATGCTGTGAAGCTGTTTGTCGATTGGTGCGACAAGCTGACCAAACGTTTCCATTGATGTCCCCGCGACATGGCTGGAACTGATGGATTGCACCCTTTACTTGTTATAGGCCCAACTCTCGATGTAAGCACGAGAGGTATAGCTTCTGTCTCACGCACAATACAAGCTTCCAAGACGGCATGCAATTGGGCAGCTTGTACTAATGGGCTTCAACACTCATTCCGGACGATGTGAACTTGCCTTGCTCATGAGCGCTCGTGCTCTTGCACAGCTCAGCCTACAATGGCCTCGATACAGATTCTCCTCGTGTACAGGTAGCAAAAGGACTCTTCGACATGCAAAGACTTGGCCAACGCTTGACAATTTCAGTCAACAAGTGCAAGATGTTCGAGAATGATGACATGGATGTTTCCCAAGCCTGAAGTATCTTCGTACACATGCGGACAGAGTTTTGAGTATCTCGCAATTTGCCCTATTTGATCCCTGATAGGTCGATCCTTCGAACAGTAAGCGCCAGCGAGAGGATCTCGGCCATGCCACTGCAGCCGAAATGGACATCGACAGGCAAACGCTCAGCTGAACGGAGATTCGGGTCCGGCCAGCACGCACCTGTATGCCACTACAGAAAACGCTACAGAACCTTGCCCTATGTATAGATATCTTTGAGGGAAAATGGAAAAGAGTTGACCCTTGGAAGTGAACTACGCCCGTATTCGTACAGGTGTCAGCTGTAGCCCGAATATGCGCGGACAGCCCTCTGGACATCTTGGCATTTGCGGCTGTTTCAGCGAGGGCAAATGACGGAGCCCAAGCATTTCATGGTCTGTTGACGCAGCTCTGTGGCCCTATCATTTAACATCATCGCTCACATCTTCGATGGAGATCTGACTGAATTGCTTCCCTCCTGACTGAGTCACGGCGATGAACGTCTCTTTACCAACAGCAGGTGCTGTGGCTCTTGCCATAGCACTTCTTGGCTACGCATGCTACCGAGCAGCGCTCCCACGTCCATTGCCTGGCATACCGTACAACAAAAAGTCGGCTCAACGGCTCCTGGGCGATGCTCCGGACCTGTTCAAGTACAAGGCTGAGAATGGAGACCTTTTTTCGTACGTGGCCAAGATGGCCGTCGAAATGAATGAGCCCGTCTTCCAAGTCTTTATGCAACCAATGGGTCGACCCTGGGTGGTAATCATGGATCCTCGGGAGACACACGATATTCTGACACGCCGGATCAAAGAGTTCGACCGGTCCAAGTTCTTCGGCCAGATCTTCTCGAGCATGCTGCCGAAGTTTCATGTTCATATGCCAACGGGCGATGAGTGGCATGCTCATCGGCGATTGATTAGCGATACAATGGCCCCGACGTTCCTCAATCAAGTCGCAGGACCGCAGATGTGGGACAGCATGAGCAGTATGGTGGAGCTGTGGAAAGAGAAGGCAAGACTGGCAGAAGGCCGGCCATTCTCAGCGTTCCACGACTGCCATAACACCACACTCGATATCATCTGGGCTGCAACATTCGGCGGCGGTATGGGGCCTAACACCACACGTGCTAAGCGTCTTGCAGAGGTCGACAAGCTCGAGCTGGGCTCCAATGTTGACAAGGCTGTTGATTTCCCTGAACCGCAGGACCCGCCCGCATTCAAGTCGATCACCACTTTGGTGGACTCCATGACGATTCCTGTCAACTCCATCATTCCAGCACCGGCTCACTGGTTCGCACTGAATACAGACCGAACTCTCATCAACGCTCGACGCAAGAAGGACCAGCTCATTCGGGCCAAGTTGAGAGAAGCGCAAGAAAAATTCTCCCACGTTGCGAAAGATGATGTGGAGTCGACAGCCGGCCTGAAGTGTGCATTAGATCTCGTGGTATCGAAAGAGCTGAAGATGGCCCAAAAGGAGGGACGAACAGCCGACCTCGATAGTCAAGCCCTTCAAGATGAACTCTTTGGCTTCCTACTTGCTGGCGAGGATACGACCTCGACCGCGTTGTGCTGGGCACTCAAGTATTTGACCTCTCAGCAAGACGTGCAGACCAAACTTCGCAACACACTTCGAGAAAACTTCAAAGGAGCCCACGAAGCGAGACGGACACCCTCTATCGAAGAAATCACCAGCAAATCGGTACCCTATCTTGATGCTGTAATTGAAGAAGCCAACCGGATCGGACCCATCGTCCCAGCGTCGGCTCGACAGACACTAAAAGATGTGGAGGTGCTAGGCTATCAGATACCCGCCGGGACAGATGTGTTCATGTTTATCAATGGTCCAGGTTACTTGATGGATCCTCTGCCGGTGGAAGAACACAAGCGCAGCAAGAACAGCCAGGCTAACAAGGACAAAATACCGGCTTGGAGGGATCCTGCTCTCTTCATGCCAGAGAGGTGGCTGGACAAGAACGGCGACTTCAATCCCAATGCAGGTCCCTTCAATACCTTCGGCGCAGGTCCAAGAGGCTGCTTCGGTAAGCCTGAAGAAATTACTTATCCGGGGGCAAGAAGATTATATAAAGAAATCTGACCCCAAACTCGCAGGTCGAAAATGGGCCCATCTCGAGCTCAGAATCATGCTTATCCTCATCATCTGGAACTTCGAACTCCTTCCCACCCCGAAAGAACTTTCCTCGTTCCGCTCGTACGATGGGGTGACGCACGGCCCGGAACGGTGCTATGTGAGGCTGAAAGCCCTATCTTGAGCGTATGCGGCTTCAGTGCGAGTTTGGATTAGGTCAGCAGGCGGGAGCTTAGGTCTGGAGGGATTGGTGGAAGCTCGTCTGCATGTCATTTTAAGGTGCCACCCTGTCGTAGAAAGAGGACTCAAGATTCTGCGAGCCGGGGAGGAAGGCTCAACAGGGCTGCTTTGAGCTAAATAAGAGGTCACGCCAATATATGCTCGTCTTTCCCTTCTTTCCGATTGTTTCTGGATTTTTTTCGCCTGGGCATAACAGCACAGAGCAGCGTCTTGACTGGCCCTGGAAGCATACTGCCACTCACCATGTCGACAGGCAAATACTGGCTAGGCCAAAGCGCCTGGTCAGCAACTAGGTCCGTCCAAAGACACAGACAAGCAAGACTCAAGACTGACGCCCACCCCCAGACTCCGCCTCCAACACGAACTCACCAAAACAAACTTCAACAACCGCCTCCTCGACCCCGCCATCGCCCTCCAAAAAGAAAACCTCACCATCGCCGACGTCGCCACTGGGACAGGAGCCTGGTGTCTCGATTTCCATGAAAAACACCCGGACAACACCATCGAAGGGCTGGATGTCAATCTCAACGAAGTCCCGCCGAAGAAGTGGTTGCCGGGAAATGTGTCGTTTCATTATTTGGATTTGCTGAAGGAGGTGCCGGAGGAGTTTGTGGGGAGGTATGATATTGTGCATATGCAGTATGCGGTGTTGTTTGTGAGGGATCGGGAGGTTGAGGGGTTGTTGGGGACGTTGATGAGGATGTTGAGTATGATCCTTTCTGCTAGAATGGGGACATTTTGCATGGATGCTGACGTTCTCTCTCAGAGCCCGGCGGCTACCTCCAATGGGGCGAAGCTCACCCCCTGCAATACATCTTCCACGCCGCGGAGGGCAAAGAGAAAGCCCCCGCAGCTCGCAGACTCCACGATTTGCAATCCCAGATCCACCCCTCTGCCGTCGAGAACTGGACTTATCTAGACAACATGCCGGCCCGCTTTCAAGCCGCTGGTTTCCAGGACGTTGTCTTCGTGCAACCTGAACCGAAACCTTCGACGCTGCAGCCGATTATGATGAATTGGCTGTGGGCTTTGGAGGAGGGATTTGAGGGAGTTGTGGGGAGGTTTCCGGAGAAGAGGGAGGTGTTGGAGGTGAGTCGAAGGTTGAGGGAGGGGGAGGTTATGAGGGAGGTGAGGGAGTTGGGGGTTGGGCTGGATATGCGCATGAGGAGGTGTATTGGGAGGAAGCCGTTGGCGACGGAATGATCCTGGAGAGTGATTTCTCGTGCTGGAGTAGTTTTTCCGCGGCATGCGTTCTTTCCAAGCGGTTGTTGAGAGCGTTGACACATTAGAAGCATTCGGTGGTGAGGGGATGGAATGATGGGGTGGGCATTGAAGCTTGTGGTGGAAAGTTGAACTTTCCTATTCATAACTGGGGTATCTAGACCTGAACGAGTAGCACGTTCGTTGTATCAGCAGCCTCTCCCCTCATGATCTCAAAAACAGCAATCTCCGTTCAACGCTCGCAGCATAGACCTGCATCACTGTGGCCCTCACAACATCATCCTGCAAAGCACGTACCCAACCCACAACGTATCAACTCCCTCCGAAAGCCCTCTCTTATCTTGCATCAGCCGGCCAGCTGTTCATCCGTCGGGTGGTGAACTTCTTGAAACGCAGCCTCCGGATCTCCATTGTGGCGGCGCTGGATCCACTGATGTCCCTTGGCCAGCCAGTGGTTCAAGACTCGATCCTCCTGGTTACCTGCCACTCCAACCCATGCACAGTTCTGAGGCGCTGGAGCAGCTTCTGCTCTAGATCTTTGAGCTCTGTGAGGGGTGCGTTGCGACGGTTTCTGAAGTCATAGTGCTGCACCATTCTGTCTGCCTGGGATAGTCTGTGATGGATTTCGTCGATGGCTTGCTGTTGAGCAACAGTAGGCGGTTGACGGGGAGCAGGGACCACATTACGAGTTCTTCTTGGCCTGGCAATCCTCCTGCCATTCGAGTTCGTGTCCTCGTTGTCTTGCTCAGGCTGTTGACCCGTGGGTGGTTGGGGGGCATTTTTCGAAGTGACATGGACCGAGATGCTACGCTCCACGTTGGTGGGGAGTTCTGGTCGAGCCGCAGCGAGTAGCATGGACTTGCGTTCCGGCTGGGCGCTCGCCACATCTCGTACTGGTGACACAGGGAGTGTGAGGTCCATGGCCATGTCCGTGAACTGGATACCTTCCATCATATCATCGACCGTGCCTGCATCTTGGTGTTGAGGCTGGTGCGGGACAGAAAGCAGTGGCTGACGTGAGAGCTCATGAGAAGCCTGTGAGTGCCGCAGCACGCTTTCACTCGTCACCGGCTGCATGAAGGTACCGCACGTGCTCGAAGCACGAGAAGGCTGGATGATATCACGTGCGTCCCAAACGATGCCATTGATGACCACCCACATGCCGTTCTTGCTGACCTGAAAGGCCATGTGATAGGGCGCAATGCCGATAATGAAGCCACCTGCGATGTGCTCGTGATAGGTGACTGAACCCAATTCGGCCAGGCTCGAGTAGCACGTGTCGAAAGCGCCAGGCACGAGCTTGTACTGAGGATATGCAACGAGGACTCGAGAAGCGATGATGCTCCCACCGCGGTAGAAGTGGCCTTTGACGGTGAATGCCGAACGAGTAGGGTAGTAGAGAATGCGAGGTTCCCAAAGGCTGGTGGTGGACTTCTCTGGCTCTTAGTCGTCCTGGTTGGCAGGGTCACGATAGCCATCGCCGAGCTTGATCCGCTTTCGGGGGACGTGACGAGTGGCTTGATCGATCTCGTACTGCCTCGCAGCTTCGTCGACGTCGGCTTCCCGCTTCCTCTTTTCACGACGCTCGGTGAGCTTCTGAAGACCCCAGTCTCTCAACGCGCCTGTGAGACTGAGTCCGCCGTCCAATACTTGTTGTAGCACATGCCAGGCTGCACGTGCTGAACCACGTCCGACGATGACAGTGACACGTGCTGCGCCCAAAGTGAGCTCGATAGTGAAGTTGAGGCCCTGGCGTGTGAGGTAGAGGGTTGTGTTTTGCACGTGCTGGCGCCAGTCGACGGCTTGCAGGATCTCTCGCGAATCTCCAGCCCCTACGACAGTCCCAACTTGCTCATCGCTGCCATCAGTGGCAAGGTCGGACGTCGAGTCTCGGGGATATGATGGTGACGGCGACAGATCGGGCGACTCCAGTTTTGACTTGCTTGCTTGCTTGCCGCTCCTCGAATGCGGCCCTCCCGGCAGCTTTCTTGACCTCCTTGTCGCGATCTTGTGCTTTCTTTACGCTATTCCTCGCGCGCCTCGGCTTCGAAACTTGTGACGAGTCCATAATGCCAGACCAATCCTCCCGACGGTGTCGTTGCGAGGTCGCTGAAGAAGCAGTAAACCGCTCGCGACCGGCTGCCATCCAATGACCAGGCGGCCTGGACGGCAAGTCACGTGTGATGACATAGGTAGCGCACGCTAGCGTCAGACACCGCTTAAAATCTCGCTTTGCTCTTGCTCTCAAACTTCTTCCTTCCACCACTGACACTTTACGCCACATGAGACCACAAGGGGACGTGTATCCATCGAGAATCACAGGTTGACCTCGACAGCGATGGCGATAGAGAGGTTCAGTGCATCCGCCGGCATGTGCAGGCCATTGCCTGTCGGCGTTTGTTGAAGGGGATGCCCTAGGTTCGTCCACTGCTCCCTGAGGCCTACTCTTCTCACCCTGACCGGTGATCTTCCGAGTGGTAGGAGGCGAGGGAAATGCATAGACTCGATGGCTCCCGAGCTTTCAGGCAGGTATGTTGTCCCTTGGGCGGGCTACTGACGTGAGTTAGGATCAGTGGGTGGTGCCGGGTCAAGGTGGGCGGACTTGACTCTTTTTTTTTCATCAGATCTTTCGCATTGATTGCGAGCGACTGGAGAAGAGGAATGAAGGCTTCAACGAGGTGGAAATATATATAGATACCAGGAGATCTACATATCTATACTGTTGCCGTCGCCGCCGTCTCCATGTGACATGTCGAACTGAGGGCAGACGGCGGACAAAGTGAGTGATGGAAGCATGGAATCACACAAGCATATGATCTAGCACCAAGAGTTGTATTCACACGACTTTCCAGAGTGATATGCAGCAATTGGTGATGAAGTGAAAGCGGAGGCGGACGAGGTGAAGTCGACGCCAAGGGCTCCACTCTCCCAAACGGAAATGGCGAGATATGCGGCTCCATATCCACGCGACAACTTTCTCACCAAACCTTGACGATCATCTCGAAACACCCACAACAGATATCCCAATGCGGCAACGACGACAGCGACGATGAACGGGACGGCAAACGGCACGCTGGCGCAGCTGCCCGACGAGATGTTCAGCATCATCCAGGCCACCGCCGGCACCCCCTCTCCACGCCTCGCTCGCCTCTGCCTCCCCGGTAGACGCATCATCGACACGCCGCACTACTTGGCCAGCACCTCGCGCGGCGTCGTACCGCATATCACACAGGATACCTTCCGCCGGGACACCTCCATCAACGGCGTCTACGTGGCCCTCGAAGACTGTATGTGGAGGAAGATGTGGGCTGTCGACTTCGTGGAACGCTGATCACTCACAGGAAACGAACAGTCATCGAGCGAGCACCGCGAAAGGTCCCACCTCTATACCAGTTCAAACCACTTGATGGAGCGTCTCCACTGAGGAAGTTCGTTGCACTGCCGGACGATGCGCTGCTGGTGCTTGGGGCGAGGAGATCGCCGCCTGTAGCTGCGCCCGCTGCGAACCCGAATACGGACACCACGATCTCGATATGTACGGCAGTGGGGTTCAGACAGCTCAAGGTCGATGAGTATGCGGAAGAGACGGAGGAGCTGAAGGCGGATATCTTGGTGGGACTGGGAGACGTGCCTTACGGAAGAGCATTGGGCAATAAGAGGGTGGAGAGAGCTACAGATCGAATGATCCAATGGCTGCAAGATCATGTTGCGCTGAGGGAGGAGCGGAAGGATGGATATGGACACCAGGCGAAGCTGTTTGCGTCGCTGATACCGGTCGAGTGCAGGAAGCAGCAGTTCTACATTGATTGTCTGGCTGAGGAGTTGGTCAAGGACATCTCTGGGCTGGCATTGTACAATCTTTCGACTTTGGAAGACATACCAGAGAGTCTGGCACATCTGCCTCGCCTAGGCTTTACCGAGCCAAAGACGCCGCACGAGATCCTGCAACAGGTTGCTTTGGGCATGGACATTCTCACGATCCCCTTCATTGGCGCTGCGACGGATGCTGGAATTGCCTTGGACTTCACCTTCCCGCCACGGCACGCACCCAATGGCTTGGAGCCGCGTTCTTTGGGAGTCGACATGTGGTCCGCCGAGCACGCCGTCGACGTATCTCCGTTGAGTGAGAGCTGCCAGTGCTACGCCTGCACCAACCACCACCGAGCCTACCTTCAACATCTCCTGGCTGCCAAAGAGATGCTTGGCTGGGTGCTAGTGCAGATCCACAACCACCACACCATGGACCTCTTCTTCGCCGGCATTCGCCAGAGCATCGCCCGAGACACCTTCGACGAAGACGTGAATACATTCAGCAAAGTCTACGAGAGCCAGCTCCCAGAAAAGACGGGCCAGGGGCCCAGGTGCGTTTCTGCAAGAATCGTGGAGGCGTACTCAGCTAATGTACTGTCTACAGAGTGAGGGGATACCAGTACAGGGCTGAAGGACCTGGCGAGTCGAAGAAGAATGCCATCGCCTTTCAGCATAAGATGAACGATGGGAAGGAGAAGCTTGCAGAGGGGACGCCGCCGGCTGCGGATGTCGACGCTGAGGATTTGGAGGTCAAGGGCTTTGGTGAGAAGGATGAGGTGGAGGTTAGCTCGACTACCAGACGGGCTGGTTGAGGCTGCATCTTCAACACCCATCACTCGCATGGCTTCTATATGGATGCTTCACTGCAGAGGCGTAGGCGGAACCCGTCTCTCCATCTTGGATGAAAGACTGCACGTGAAAGCCGGTCCGAGCATAATAGACGTCACCGAGGGGAGAGATCAACAATATGGACGCTACATGGCAATTTTCGGATCAGCTCACGGCACTTGGAAGTTCTCAAGAACAGTATTCCAAGAAGAGACACCGGGGACTTAGGCTCTTCTACGAGGAGAGATCTGGGACTTAGGCTGCTCCCAGCTTACGGTCATCTCTTGCCCGCACGGAAGGGGCATAGTGTACGAGAACCAAGGAGGGTTCCACCAAGAAGTAGTTCAGTTGTGCCACTACTCTGTGCATAGGCTTTCCCTCGAATTGGCAATCAGATTGCACCGATAGCATGTACCGAGCACTCGTCCAAACGCCTGGCCCCCAAACCCTTGGCCCCCCTGAAACAGGCAAGCAGTTCGCCTTCCTTTGGCTTCATGCCCAACTATTCATTGACTGGCGGACTTAAAACTGCAGGCCAGGAGATGTAGAAAGATAGATAAATACATATATATCATGGCGAGCACATGCCCAAGTGTGGACTTGCAACGTCAACGCCGCAAGCGACAGCCGCAATCATGCCACGAGACTCGGTCGACAAACCGGCTCACATTGAAGACAAGCTTTTCATCAACGGGGAGTTCGTGCCTTCGATCTCAGGGAAAAAGTTCGAGATCCTAGACCCCACCACTGACGAGGTCGCGGCGAGCGTCTACGAAGCCGGCGTGGAAGATGTTGATCGTGCTGTAGAAGCCGCGGAGAATGCCTTCCCGGCATGGTCAGAGCTACCGGCATCAGAGCGTGCGGCTTATATGCTGAAGCTTGCGGATGCTTTGGAGGATGTGGTTCCAGAGATCGGCTATATGGATGCTGTAACGATGGGCAAGCCATATGTTGGGAGTCGTGAGTTGTGCCTTTATGCAAGCCGATGACTGCCACTGGCCGCTGACCGATTGAATCGACGCACAGCTGTCACGCACCACTCGATTCAGAATCTGCGCTATCTCGCAGGCCAGGCTCGAGACGTCTTCGGCGAAACCTCACTCTCCACGCCCGGCAAACTGGCGCTCTCCCTTCGTCAACCGTTTGGCGTGTGCGCTGCCATCATCCCCTGGAACGGTCCCCTCATGATGCTCATCAACAAAGTCGGGGCCGCACTGGTTGCGGGGAACACGCTGGTGCTCAAGTCATCCGAGAAGGCCCCCTTCACGGCATTGATCGTAGCTAGGCTGTGCAAGCAAATCGGCCTCCCGCCAGGGGTACTGAACATCCTCAGCGGGTACGGCACCTCTTGTGGCGAGGCTCTGGCGAAGCACATGCGCGTTCGTAGGATCTCCTTCACTGGCTCGGTGGCGACTGGGAAATTGATCCAGAAGGCCTCGGCGGAATCGAATCTGAAAAAAGTTGCCCTCGAGTTGGGTGGAAAGAATCCGATGCTCGTGTTCGACGATGCAGACGTGACCCTGGCCGCGCGAGGTGCGACAATGGCCACGCTGATCAACACGGGACAGGGATGTATCTTGACGACGCGCATCTACGTGCATTCGAAGATCGTAGATGGTTTCGTGGAAGAGCTCAAGAAAGGCGTTGCGGCTGCCGGCGAGCCTGGCGATCCGCTGGTGCCAGGGACTCGGCGTGGGCCCCAAGCAGATCAAACCCAGCTGCGTCGCGTCGTGGGTCTGATCGAAGATGGACGCAGGAACAACTACGACATAGCCCTGGGCGGCAAGGGTCGCATTGGCGACAAGGGGTGCTACGTCGAACCCACCATCTTCGTCAACGTGCCCGAGGACGCCAAGGTCATGCGCGAAGAAGTCTTCGGGCCTGTCGTCTGTGTGACCACTTTCACCGACGAGGCGGATGTCATCCGTCGAGCGAACGACACCGAGTTCGGCTTGTACGCGAGCGTCTTCACCAAAGACCTCAGCCGGGCAGTCCGCGTGGCCAAGGCCTTCGAGGCGGGTCTCGTCGGGGTCAATTGTACGAGCCCCGCCGGTCTGAGTGAGGATCTGGCCTTTGGGGGTTGGAAGCAGAGTGGATCGGGACGGGAGAATGGACGGCGCGCGGTGGAAGCGTGGACGGAGGAGAAGAGTATTATGATTAGTTTGTGAAGCACTTGAGAACACTAAATTCCACGTTGCGCCACCACCAGCTGCTTGTTCTCTAGACTCAACGACTTAGATTTTCCCTTCCTATTGCGGCGACAGCCAGTTGGTGGTTGAGTTCACCTTGTAATCATAGAGCAGTGAGCAACAGGCAAGTGGATTGACAGAGTGATGATTGAGATGTATGTCGACAACGCATAACGAAGGCTTTCCGGATGTATTTGCTCGTGGTCTGTTTCCGAAGACCCAAGAGTTTCCACTCAGAATCAAGCGAGTGTGTCGATATAGCCAGCTTCCGCATAGTATCTCTTCGCGCCCTCATGCAGCGGAATGGGCGTCTTCGCCATAGCATATGGATCCATCGGCCAACCCAATGGGCTCTTCTGCTGCGTGTGGTGGCCGTACTGTCTCTCCACACCGCCTCGAGTCTCCACCAAAATCCACGTCAACAAGCCTGCGATGTCCTCGTCCAGATCCTCGCGCACCAGCACGATGAAGTCAGAAAAGTCGAGGCAGGGCAACGTCGTGCGCAGATTCCGCCAGTAGCCCGCCGGGAGGTCGGTGGCTTTGAATCCCGGATTTCGCTCGATCACGCAGCGCAAGGCCTGAGGCTCCGCTGGGAGAGGCACGTACTCGAGATCCTCGACGAGGTGAGTCCATCCGGGGGTCATGATCGCTTCTTGGAGCACGGCGTCTGCATCTCCGCTGACCACGAGTGCCAGGGCTTGCTCGGGCCGGGTGGTTGTTACGATCGTCGCGTTCCACGAGGCTAGGACTTCAGGGGTGATGCCGTGGGCTTGTAAGTATTCGTTCGCGGTGTACCCGACTATAAAACCAGTGTTGGTGAGTTCCCAAGTCTCCCTGTGGGTCTAACTTACTGAGGTTCGTCCCATCGTTGGAAGAAGTCGCTATCCGCAAGGCAGGCTTGATGCGTCGCAGATCATCGAACGAACGTATGCCGTATTTCGGGTCCACGGCCAGGACCAACCGATCATTCTGCGGAAGCGTAGCCAGCGCACGAAGGCTCGGCATTGCACCACACGCAGCAAACGGCCCACGGCCAGTGAGGGCATCGGGGATCATCGCGGCCGGCGTGGAGATGCAAAGTTGTGCAACACCGTCGAACACATTCGTGAGGGCCTCGATGCCCCCGTCGCGGAGGTTCCAGATGGCAACCCGAGACTTGGGGCCGGTGCGATCGGTGAAGTGTTGGGCCAGCCAGGAACAGATCCGATGGAAGTTGGCCATGCCCCAGTCCCCGACCATGTGGAATGTGATGGATCGCTCGAGTCGTGGACCGGTCTGTTGCTCTGAAGCGATTTCCTTGAGAGCTTGTGCCATTTTTTCTTATGTGATGATGAAGAGTCTACTTTCGTTCTCGATGCTACGAGTAGGAGGAAGGGTTCGTGATTTCCATTCGTCATCTAGCAGGACGTATAGTGTAATAATAAGGGGTTGAGAAGAGCCAGCTGCCAAGTCACAGGGCTGGTGTACTCCTCTGACACGCTTTGCTGATCTTCAACTACAACCATCTCTTGCACTCTATCTCACTACCGCATTGTGTCCCGACGTTGCATCCAAGGTCTTGCAGGATTCCAGCGCGTCAGGAGCTTCCCCTCCTCGACTCCGCAAAGACAGACGTAGTTTAGAGGTGCCTATGGATTGTCGGACTTAGCACATCTAACGTCCTTTTTGGAGACTTGCGCTACGTGATGCTAACTCCCCGAAAGTCTCTGCACAAGCGACCTCCGGCTATATACGACCCCAGCCCTAGGTGTAGTCCAAAACCTTGTGGATGTGACTATCTTCTAGCAGGAGGCGTCTCTTGTGGCTTCTTCTTTCTATCGTCCTCAGAACGACTAAGTGTGTCTTGACAAGCTATATATGAGCGATGCCCTTCGGAATCTTGGAACCAGAGGCTAGCAGTCAATGCCCCGGCACGGTTGTGATCACTGATCATAGCAATTTGCACGATTCTACTACAACGGAGGGCAGCGTTCCCGTCACGAGTGGGCTGAAAAAAGATGCATCTGGCGTGGTGGTGCTTGCTCCACAGCCGTCCGACTCTCCCGGCGATCCTCTGAACTGGACGGCAACGAAGAAGAACTTGTTCACGGTGGCATATACATGGATCTGTGGCGCCGTCGGGGCACTTGGACCGCTGCTCATCGCGGCGTATCGACCGCTCTCGCAGCAATGGGGGGTCGAAATAGGCCAGTTTGCCACCGGTGCGCAGGGCAGTCTTCTGTGCGGCTTTGGCGTTGGAGCGGTTCTGTTTAATGCCGTGGCCGCCAAGATGGGCAAACGACGTAAAACTTCATCCCCTGGCAACTTGTCAGCCATCAGATGTCGCGTATGCTGATTTGTGGGCTTCGGTCCTGCAGCGGTGTATCTTTTCACCAATGCGATGCTGATGATAGCTTGCTTCTGGGGTGCGGCGTCGCGGTCCTTTGCATCGTTCGTGGCCTCGCGTGCGGTCGCAGGACTCTGCATGGGTCCAATGACGGCCCTGGTGCCGGCTTCTGTCGGGGATGTGTGGTATAGCCTTCTCTTCTCCAAGTCATCGTGCGTGATCGCCATGGCTGACAACATGGACGTTCAGGTTCGTCCATGAACGTGGCCTTCGCACGTCCCTCTATGCGCTTGCGTTCTTGTCGGGCAATCATCTCGCCTCGCCCATCGGTAAGACCACCACCACGAAGAGTCGATACGATTCGAGCCGCGGATATACTAACGAGACGCAATAGCTGGAACTATCATCGAACACGGGTCGTGGAGAATTTGCATGAATGCAATGGGCGGTGCCTTTGGCGTGTCCACCCTCCTCGTGTTCTTCCTCATGCCCGAAACGACGTTTGAACGCATCGTACCAGGAGCGGGGCGTGGAGCCAGCATGGACGACTGCTTTCAGGTGCTGTCAATGATCTGTCACCAATGCCTGCACAGTGTGGGCGCGCTGACTTGCCATTCCAGCACGAGGGCATGGAGGCTAAAAGCACCAGTGCCCATCTTGAGACCTCCGAGGAGCACGAGATCCGCCAGGGACAGTCGTATGCGCGACAGCTATTGCCTTATCAAGGCTATCGAGGCCGAACTGCGTTCTCCAAAGCCTTGGTCGGACCCTTTTTCGCACTGGCCAATCCGACGGTCGTCTGGGCAGCGGTGCTATTCATGACGAATCTCGGGTTTGTGGTCGGCCTAGGAGCGACGCAGTCACTCATCTTCGGCGCTCCGCCTTACAACTTCTCCATCACACAGGTGGGCCTCGTCAACCTCTCTGCATTTGTGGCCGCTTTACTGGGGACGGCCGCTTCCAAACCATTGCTCGACGGCATTGCCCAGCGTCTTTCCAAGTCTAACCACGGTATCTTCGAGCCCGAGTTCCGACTCATCCCGATGGTATTCACTTTACTCTTCACCACCGCCGGGTACTTCGTCTGGGGGCAATCCATCTCCCAAGGTCTGCCATGGGCCGTTCCTGTCGTGGTCGGACTCGGCTTCGTCACGTTCGGGACCCAGATCGGCATCGCCACGATCTTCACATACGTCGTCGACTGCCACCAGCAGGACGCCGCTCCCGCTTTGGGGCTGATCACGCTGTGTCAAGCCATGTTCTCTTTCGGGCTGACCTTCTACATCAACGAATGGGTCAGTCAATCGGGTCCCCGGGACTGTTTCTTCGCGATTGGGTCTCATGGCCGGCTTGATTTCTCTCACGCTCCCGTTGTAAGCCCTTTGCGCTACGAGATCATTTGTGGTGGGAGATGTTGCTAACATGGGCTTGCCGTCAGGTTTGTCTTCGGAAAGAGGATTAGGTGCTGGCAGGCGAAACACCGTATTCCGGGACATTAGCATGGGAGCAGCTCTATGATCAGGTCCATGGATCAGAAGGCCTGAACAGTGGAGGGGGGGTTAACCTAACAGCTATTGTGAGGATGGTGTGAGTTTCGAGCTGCTGCAGGTACGGCAGACGTGATGCCTTTATACATTAATATATATGGCGACCGTACTGCCGCTTATCCGCCGTCGTCATCGGGCTTGTCGATGAGCATTCAGCCGGCTCTTCCACTACCTCCACCTTCGCGTTCGACCAGAACGTGGCTAGCAGCATCATGGCCTCACACGTGCTCGCGCCCATTGGCAGAGCGATCATCTTGTCGAGATCCTGTTGCTGCTCTCGACGACGACTCCACCTGCGCGGCACAGTATAAGAAGATCAACATCACCCAGGTAAGCTTTTTCTTCTATACCATCCCTCCACCATGTTGTCCGCCCTCCTCTCCTCGACACTGGCCCTCGCCAGCCTCGCCGCAGCCCAGTCCGACATCTCCCTCTCCCACCCGCTGCAGCAGATCCTGGCCCACGCCCACAGCGGCCCGCTCTACACCTACCCCACCGACCTCACCCAGGGCATCGTGCCCAAGAACTTCCACTCGCACAACGACTACTGGCGCGCCATCCCCTTCTACAGCGCCCTCTCCGTCGGCGCCATCAGCGTCGAAGCCGACGTCTGGCTGAAGAACGGCACCCTGCACATCGGCCACGAGGAGAGCGCCCTCACCCCCGAACGCACCTTCTCCTCCCTCTACGTCCAGCCCATCCTCTCCGTGCTCCGCGCCCAGAACCCCAACTCCTCCTTCGTCTCCTCGCCCCCCACCAAGAACGGCGTCTACGACACCAACGGCGCCCAAACCCTCTACCTCTTCGTCGACATCAAGACCAACGGCACCACCACCTTCCCCGCCGTCGTCAAGGCCCTCGAGCCCCTCCGCGCCGCCGGCTACCTGACCACCTTCAACGGCACGGGCGTCACCCCGGGCCCCGTCACCGTCATCGGCACCGGCAACACGCCCCTCAACCAAGTCCAACCCGTCACCCCACGAGACTACTTCTACGACGCGCCCCTCGCCACCCTCAACTCCACCTTCAGCAACATCACCGCCTCCGTCTCCCCCATCGCCAGCGTGTCCTTCTCCTCGCAGTTCGGCGCCGTCCGCAATGCAACCTTCAATTCCACGCAAGAGGCGTTGTTAAGAGAGCAGATCTCTACCGCGCATGGTAAGGGCATACTTGTGAGATATTGGGATCAGCCTGGCTGGCCGGTGGGGACGCGGAATGGGCTTTGGAGGAAGCTGTGGGATGAGGGGGCGGATTTGGTGAATGTGGATGATTTGGAGGGCGCGGCGAACTTTTGGGAGGGGACGGGTTGAGTGGTGTAAGAGATGAATGATGAGCAGCCCGGAGTAAGTGCGGATATATAAGTGGATGTACATACGGCCAGCGTTGTCATGTCGACGATAGAACGTATAATGAACATTTCAACTCAGCCTGATTTGCGTTGATATTGAGGCCCGCAGGTTGTGAAGCAGACTTGAAAGGCAAGATAAGCATAGCAATCAGGCTGAAAAGTAACCGCCATTTGTGCACACGAATAAAGCTCTTCGCGCAACTTCAGCCGCTCTGTCGTAACACCCTGCTTACCGATACGGAACTTGACACCCTGTTCCAGATCGCATATTATGCCTGAATCAGAGCGTGAGCTCCCCCAATTCGTACGAAGCGACGTTCTTCCAAGCTGACGTACCAACAACCACAGCTCGAACTTTCTCAACAACCTCTGCAACAGCGCACATCTACAAGCATCGCAAAAATGTCCGCCGAAAACCAAACCCTCGACGAACCCCTAGGCCGCGTCCTCGTCGTCGGCGGCAGCGGCTTCGTAGGCACGCACTGCCTACGAGACGTCCTCAGAACCGGAGGCCCCGACGTCCAGGTCTACACTCTCAACCACAAGATCCCCGAAACGTCCAAACAAGTCTCCGGCGTGACATACCTCTCCGCGGATCTCGGCGACGACGAAGCAGTCCTGAAAGCCGTGCAGGAAGCAAAACCGACCGTGATCCTCCACTTCGCCTCACCCAGACCCTTTATCGAAGCGCCCAGTCTATATGAGAGAGTCAACATCCAAGGGGTCAAGAACCTCCTCTCCGCTTGTGATATCGTTGGTACGGTCCACGCCTTCGTGTACTGCTCCTCCGTCTCCATCATCGACAACGGCCGCCTCGCGACCCTCCACGGCGACGAATCCTGGCCCGTGCTCTTCGCCCCCGAACAGAGGGAGCCCTACTGGCATAGCAAAGCGGTGGGCGAGACGCTGGTGCTGGGGCATAACGCCAAGAACTCACAGAAGATGCTCACGACGGCGCTGCGCGTGACGAGTATTTTCGGCGAGGACGACGAGCAGGTCATCGGGGGCATGATCCGGCAGGCGAAGAGCGGCGGGTTCAAAGTCCAGATTGGGGAGGGGAGAAATCGGAATTGTTGGACGTATGTCGGGACGGTGACGCAGGCGCATGTGCTTGCTGCGAGGTGTTTGCTTAGGGAGAGGGGAAGCGTAGTAGGGGATGAGATGCGGGTGGGCGGGGAGGCGTTTTTCATCACGAATGGGGAGGCGAGGTCGTTTTGGGGGTTTGCGAGGCAGGTTGCTACGGAGGCGGGGTTTCCCGTGAGGGAGGAGGAGGTGAGGGTGTTGCCGGCGTTCATGGCGTGGGTGATTGGGTATGTGAGCGAGTGGGTGGCGTGGTTTGGGGGGAGGAAAGCGGAGATCCGTCGGGCGAGTTTGAGGTATGCGGTTGTGGAGCAGGTGTTTAGTATGGAGAAGGCGAAGAGGCGGATGGGGTTTGTCCCTGCTGTGGGGCTCGATGAGGCGGTTCGGAGGGGCGTGGAGAGTTTTAGGGGGAAGTTGATATAACATTGCACATCACTCTAGTTCTCCCCCTACGGCTTCCGTCCACAAACAACATAATACCGCATATGCGCCCCCTTCCCCAACTCCTCCAACCCATCCCTCAACTCCCCATACAACTCCTGCACCTCCCCCTCGCTCTTCCCAATCCCATCCCACAGCCTCGGCGCCATCCGCCCAATCTCCCTCCTCAAAACATCCACACTATACCTCCCAATCTCCGCACTCTCCGGATGTTCCTCCCAGCCCTCTTTACTCCAACTCCACACATACACCCCAACCCGCACATTCACAAACCCCGCATCCCTCATCCACCCCGAGATCTTGCTCGCACACGCCGTGTCGAGCCCTTTCCTGGCGAGTGAGGTGGTCATGGCGTTCAGCCACCTCCAGTCCTGAGAGATGACTTCTCCACTAGCATCTCGCATCACGAACTCGACTTCTTGAAGTTCTGCCCAGCCCCCTGGTTCCAGCAAGTCGTACAGCAGGGCGATATACGCCGCCCAGTCCGTCATTCCGAGGAAGAGCATCCTACTAAATATGTAACTCCAGTCTCTCCTTTTCACTTTCCCTTCGTTGACGAGAAAGCGGATCTCGCCGGTCGTGAATTCGAGGTTTGATGGTTTTGGTCGCGAAGAGGGGATGGGCGTTAGATCTATCCCGTGGATTTTGGCTTGAGGGTGCGCGGCTGCGAGGAGGTGGGTTGTGGTTCCCGTGCCGCAGCCTATGTCGAGGGCGCTTCGGAGGGTGGGGGTGGAGGGGAGGGGGGCGTGGAAGGGGACGTCTGTGGTTGGTTCGTTAGCAGTGTGAAGAATGGTAGGATGGGAGTCGAGGTGTAGTTAAGTTGTGCTGCTCAGCCTCGCCAGCCTCGCTTCTCCTTTCCGGATGTATAGAGGAAAGATCCTCAAGCTCACCTTTCAACATCGCAACAATAGCATCATGCTGCCGATTCAAACGCTCTTGTTCCGCAGCATCATTGGGCAACACATACGGCGCCGACTCATTCGAATGGTACGTCGGCAATTCCTCCGTTGATGTCGGCATACTCTCGACAGAACCTGTGGCAAAAATGAGAAGTCAACAAGTTCCCTATCGATCGCCTCTCCAACGAAAGAATCGACTTATAAGATTCTATCTTATTGGAGAAAATCACCGCTTCTTGTAGCGTTTCCCGGGTCCCAAGCGTGGTGAGGCTGATCTAATAGCCCTATTCAGCAGGTCAGTAATACAGGGTCGGAGGGTCGGCGTTGGGACAGAGTTACTTGTTTGTTGATGTGATTATATGTATGGAAGATTATGGGTGAGAAAATAGAGCTGCTGCTGCTGAAGACGTCACTGTCTTGAAATGTGGTCGGAATCGTAGCTAGTGTCAAATCTGGTATTTCTTCTGTCGCGATTAGGTATATGCTCATGCCTGCCAGATTGCAGCCCTCGAAACGCCTCCTCCATGCTCTCGTCCCATCCGAACGTCATGAACTCCTCCATTCATTAATAAATCATACCCTCATAATCTCATACCACATCCAAGCCCCATCCATACAACCATCCCCTCTAAGCCCCCGGCATCCCCGCCTTGATATTATCATACTGACTATCCGGATAATCCAACACATTCTCGCTATTATCCAGCGCCTTGAGCCCCTGCACGACACTCGAGATCAAACTCCCCGTGCCGTTCTTATCCCCGTTCGCTTCCCACCACATGGCGCCGGCCAGCTTGTTGCTCTTGATGTAGTCGAGTTTGGCGGCGGAGGCTTGCGCGTTGTCGTACGAGACCATGGTGCGGGCGGTGCTGTCGTAGGACCAGGAGGCGCCGATGGAGGCGTCGAAGAATTCTTGGGCGCCTGCGGCGGTGAGGGCCTGCGAAGGTTATTGTCAGTGTTTGTGGGGTTTGAGAGGGTTGATAAATACGGACTTTGTAGTCCCATACACCATTTTCCCATGAGCCACCGCCTACGCCTGAGAACGGTTTGCCTGGGCCGTCGGTGTTGGTGAATGCTCGGCCGTAGAGCGGGAGACCCAGGACGAGCTTCAGAGGCGAGACGCCGTTGTTCAGGTAGAACTTGACAGCAGCGTCGGTACTGAAGGGCGTACTGCTGTCATTATCCTTCGACGCATACAGATTCGCCTGATGTCCGGCATTCGTATCCCAAGACCCAGCATAGTCGTACGCCATCAAATTCCAGAAATCCAGCTGCGCATCCATATCGGCTACTTTCAACTTTTGATAGTTTTCCGGCCCGGCAGCTGTGGCGACGGTGAGCAGGAAATGCGGGTTGCCGGACACAGATGCCGCATAGGTATCCAGCTCGCCTCGCACGGCCTGAAGCAGCTGCACGTAGTTCTCCGCCTGCCCTGCGTCTTCAGGATACTCCCAATCGATATCGATCCCATCGAACGCAACGTCCTTCAAGAGTTGCACAGCCGACTGGGCGAACTTGGTCCGGCCGGCTGCCGTCGCCATTGGAGCCTGTCACGAGAGATCGATCAGCATTCTGCATCATCTCGTGCAACACCATTGTGTGTGACGGCTACGCACCGCGAAATTGGAACTATACGTCCACCCGCCGATACTCAACAATGTCTTCATGTGTCGATTCTGCTTCTTGAGAATATACAACTGCTTCACACAGCCATACGCATTGTTCCCGGGCTCGCTCCAGCTGTCGTTCGCGTAGTGCTTCTCCAAATCCGCATAGGTGTCGCTGAGGTAGACCTCTCCTGTTTCAGGGCGTACGTTAGCAAATGAATACAGGACGTGGGTGATTTTGTCTGCGGGAAGGTTGGAGGGCTGGTAGTTCCGGCCGTAGATGTCCCAGTTGGGGAAGTAGAGGGCGGTCTTGTAGCCGCTTGCTGCCATGCCGGTTGTGGTGTTTGTGCTGTTGCTGGAAGGGTCGGGGGTGGTGGTGTTGGTGTCGGAGTAGGATTGGACTTGTCGTGGACGTAATGTATATGGATTGTACCAGGGCAACGCGGAGGTGCATGTGAGCATGGTGGTCATGATGCCAACGATGCTCGGTGAGTGAGCCATCTTGTCACGAGCTGTGCTGCTTGTCCGGGGTAGCTTTTCCTTTCCACCACCACAAGCGAGAGGTAGCAATGGAGGGTAGTGTTGTGAGAGATTGCAACTCGCAAGCGTCGAGATCAGAAAAGAGAGAGAAATGCGAAGAGATTCGGGGTCGAGGCCTTTTTACACCCAAGTTGCCCGTTCGACCAGAACCCACATTCCTCACTTTTACTCACGCCCAAAAAGGTCTTACCAGATTTTGCATAGCAAAGCCGCCACTTCTCCAGGCTGTACACCAAGGGAGAGCGGATGTAGCGCAAACGCAGACAGGAGCGACAGCGGGAACAAAGGGCATTGTCGCAGATTCAAACCGCGGGTGTGACGGTCGTCGTGTGCGACCCCAACAGCTCGAGTAGAGGTCGTGAGGTGTGGTTGCTGTGTGATCGTCAGTCTAGCCGTGGGACTTGGAGGCTGCTCCCCACTGGGTGTGACCGTTTCTCATCTGTGCAGTGTGGACCTCGTGCTCTGCTGCTGCGAGCCGTTAGTGATGGCGTCAGGTTCCATGTTATAGCCTCGTGGTAGGCGTGGAGAAGTTTGGGTCGCTTCAACGGTTCGGACGGCAATCATTGAGCTTGATCGGCTCGTTGCCGTAGCAAACAATAACTGCCGTCTAGATCGTTTTTTCCGATTCGTCTAGACGATGGATTTTCCTTGTGAAGCCTTGCAGTTGACCGCGCGGAGACTGCAACCTGGAAAGCAAACCTGGCGTGAGCTTGTCTGGCACCAGACATCGGCTTTCGTGCCCAAATGGTGCATTGCAGAGCAAGGTACTTTGCAGAGGGGGTTGATACAAAAGACTCGTGTCTGCAACACAAGATCACTTGCCAGCGATTTGTGACTGTACGGAAAATGTGCTCTTCACAAAAGGTGTGAGACAAAGAACCATCCCTTGCTTGCTTCTTGATCAGTCAACGCCACTTGTTCTCTCGACAAAGATCTCGACTCACAAGACCGTCAACCTGGCTTGAGCATTCGTCAACGCCAGTGTTCTCTTCCAAATGTGACGGAGCAGCCACACATACCAAACATCTCCCATGACACCCACCAACTTCTCTTCCCTTGCCGCCCACTACTGCAAATACTTCCCAACATACTTGGGAAACTCCTCCGCAAAATCACACTGATCCTCCTCCCTCGCAGCAGGCTTCAACCAACTCTGCCGATGCTTCGTGAAAACCTCAAACTCCGGCACAGGAATCCTGGGAAACAGTCCCAACGCCACCATCGACAATTGCGGCGCTGAAAGCACAGGCAGACATCCGATCGTACTGCCGCAGTTTGAGCAAAAGGATCTCGCGACCGTGTTGCCGCTGCCAGTGTTGGTGTCGTTGTAGGTTTTGAGGTAGTTTTTCGAGTCGGTGTAGGTGAGGTTTGGTGTGGGGACTGTGAGGATGTTCATGCCAGAGGCGCCGCTGGATTGGCGGCAGTTGTAGCAGTGGCAGATGTGGCCGATGGGGTTGTCGAAGAGGCCTGGGAGTGTGACTTTGACTGTGATACTTCCGCAAAGGCAAGAGCCTTGCATGCTGTCTTTGAGTGAGGAGGGATCTTGGTCTGCTGGTGAGCCTGTGAGTTGGGTCATCTTTTCGTTTGTCTTGCTCTTTCTGTGGACTTGAAGGATTGTCGTGAGCAACTTTAGGGACACAACGCAACGAAAAGTCTTCGAATGTTAGAAACATAAATATACCTGGACGACCTAACCAGCGGGTGGGTACAATCGCATCCTGCACGGCTCGCGCCGCCACAGTCTGCCCCGACGTCGCATTTCTACTCGTCAAAGGTCAGACGAATTCGGAAAAAGGTCAGTGACAAGAGGCCGACGTTTCATGCAGCATTGGAGACTGTTCCACTGCATTGAAATGGTTGTCGTGATAAGAACAAGAGTGGTAGGCTTCTCTGGTTGTTTGCAATCTTCGCAGCGGTTGAGGCCTAACGTGAATTGCGGTGAGCAGGTCCTGGTTTGCATCATGTATCTTGTCTATTTCTCACCTAAGCGGCTGAATATCCACTGCATCTCGCCCTAGTACACAGTCCCATCCTTCTTCACACCATGCTTCGCCTTGCCATTCGTCTTGGCGTGCGAATGCGAGTGGCCGTGATGTGAATCATGTCGGTGCAGGTCATGGTCCATTTCATCCTCGTCGTGCTCCTCGTCCGGGTCGTCCCAGTCTGGGAAGCCATCGTCAAACAGCTGTGCGAGCTCTTCTTCCTTGGCTTCTTTCTCCTCCTTCTCGCCTGCATTAGGGCCCGCGCCTCCCATCATGATTGCTTTCCATTGCTCGAACTCGTCGTCCGTGAGGAGGCATTCGTCTAGAACGGCCTCGATAGCTGCGACGTCCAGCTTCTCGCCAATGAAGACGAGCTCTTGGCGGCGATCGCCCCAAGTGCCGCCAGCTTTGATATCGTGCTCGACCATCGCGTCAATCTCTGCGTTGCCAGTCTCCCATTCAGAGCGGTCAATGGTGCAGAACCAAGGCCTTCCGCCAGAAAGCGTAAGCATTGCACCTGCTTGACTCCACTCACCAGCCCGGCCTGGCCGTGTAGCGAGCCAGTACTCGCCTTTTGAACGGAAAAGTTTGGCGAACAGTGGGTGAACCTTCTTGTTGGCGAGGATGGTGGCATCGTCGGGAATCTCGGGTGCGTCTTCCATCTCCGCATCGTCTTCGTCCTCTTCTTCCTCTTCATCTGCATCCTCCATGTCTTCGTCTTCGCCATCGACTTCTTCCTCCTCCATTTCTGCGAGAGGATGCTGCAGGATGAACTTGTCATGCAAGAGCTGGAACAGTCGTCGAGGGTTGAAAGGCCGTCTGCGAACATATACGAAGTTTCGTACGTTGTACCTGGTCTGTTAGCATGTAACAAGGAATGAATTGTGATTAGGTACTCACTCTTCAGTCTCTGGCTTTGGTGTGACCATCTTCCTGCCGTTTACTTCTCGCACAGTCATGGCATGCAAGTCTTGCAACCAACCGTACCCAGTCTGAGCAACTTCAAGATTGAACATGCCTGTGTTGACGATTTCACGGACTTCGATCTTGCCGTAGCTGCACTCGATCACCTTGGCCCGGTGATTGAGCTTCTTGATCAGGTCTCGCACCCGTCCTCTATCGGCCACACTGATCCGGTCGATCTTGTTCAAGAGGATGACATCGGCAAACTCGATCTGGTCGACCATGAGGTCAGAGACCGTTCGCTCATCCTCGGGCGTCACATCGTCTCGACGAGAAGAGAGGAGGTCAGTAGTCTCAAAGTCATGAAACATGGTGAAAGCATCGATTACGGTAGCTGTCGTGTCCAGCTTGGCGAACTTCTCGAGACCACCAGCCTCTTTGAGTCTCTTGAGAGTGGCGAGAGTGCTTTCATCAAGACCCTCGGGGCCTTCACCCATTTGGCTGATTTGCTCTGCAAGACGGGAGTCGAATGTCTCGGCAACTTGTTCAGGCTCTGAGATACCAGATGATTCGACAATGATGTAGTCAAACTCAGCAAGCTCAGCCAGGCGGACCAATTCTTCAAGCAAGTCTCCACGTAGAGTGCAGCAGATGCAGCCATTTTGGAGCGCAACGACCTTCTCCTCTGTCTTGGTCAGGCGGTGGGTGTTGCGAATGAGATTAGCGTCCACATTGACTCTGCAAGGCGGTCAGCGCAGCGATTAAGTGTTGGAAGTGAAAAATACTCACGCGCCAATGTCATTCACGATCACGGCTATCCGCAGGCCATGCTCGCTTCGGAGGATGTGCTGGCTCAGATGTCAGGTGTGATTCTTGATATATCTTGCCAACATTCTCACCTGCAAGAGAGTGGTCTTTCCACTGCCCAAGAAGCCCGACAGGAGAGTAACAGGCAATGCCTTGACAGGAACCGGTTTCTCCTTCTTCGCAGCCGCCGATTTGATCTTTGCTGCGCCGTTTGGCTTCGAGGAAGTCTTTGCTTTAGCCATGGTGTTTCTGCAACAGTGTCGACAAGATTCTTGAGCGAAATTGCAGTCTTCTGTGTGCGTTTTGCCCCAAAATATACGAGTGTGAGTTCAAAGTGAGCAACCTGGATGGGAGCACCCTGATGGCCACCCTCAGCCAATGGCAGCGCACTCTTGGATAAGCATTACCCTCTTGTCGGACACTCTCCTGACACTTGCTTCCTTGTTCCACCGTCGAGCGGCCGAATACGAAGGCTGCGAGGCGAGAATGATGTGAAAACTCGGGTTTCTTGACGTTTCCGCTGCGAAACACTGCTCTCCCGGCCGCACTGCGAATCCAGGCCTCATAGCCTTCTCTTCAACATGCAAATACAGTCGCTGGCCCATAGAACCTCGTCTGGCCGATGTAGGACAGCCTTTGACGTGGGACCGTGGACCTGTGAGGAAACGTGCGCTCTTACCTGTTGCTGTCTGATGCCTCTTGCAGCATCAGTGCGTTGCAACGCAGTACTTATCTTTGTAATCATGTACCAGCGCCGCCAGAGCAGTTCAACAGAGGCTCTGTCTAAGGCATCCCAGCGGATATCATCATCTTTCTCAATGGCTTGGTGGCCGCCTGAAGGCTTTCGGACCATCTCTTACATCGCCGGCCTGCTCGTACGGCTCTTCTCAGGCGAGCGTCCCGCAGATGCAGCGACCATGCCAATAATCGTCCACAGTCACCACCATATAGCTCTTAGACCAAGACCACATATTCCTCTTGCAAGTCCTCGACCGCTCGAGGTCGCTGCGTACGATGTGGGAGTCACAGCCTTGTCGACATCGATATGCGGCTGGCGGGCGCGGCGAGTATTGTCTGCAGCCATGAGGCATAGTACGTCCATGTCTTGTGTCAGCTCACGGATGGCAGAAGTCGTTCGAGGATATGAGGATAGGAGAATTGCATCCAGCCTGGAACGCGACGGTGAGGTGAAGTCACATGATCTAATCGCGTATTTTGCTTTACTCATCAACTTGCCAAGCAATAAACATTCGCGTCTCCATTTCTTCCATCAAAACATCATCAATTTCCAACCAGACCGTTAACAGGCTCCCTTTAGACCCGCAAGTAGAAGACAACAGTGCGTTGTTCATATTGTTGGAATCGTCCCTAGCCGCTGTCTATACATGTATCCTAATCTTTTTTCTATACGCTTTACCACCACATTACAATCTGGCCCTGTTCAACTCATCCCTGGCTACTTGGAAGACATCGTACTTGTCCATCCACTTGGTGAACTGCGGACTACCAAACTTGGCCTTCATATCCGGCTTGACCTCCTCATAGCCAGGATCATTCGCATGGCGCCACATCTCGTTTCTGGTCTTGATCGCCTTCTCATCATGGATCGCCCAGATGTCTCCGCTGATCAGTGATAGCTCCTGCGCGAGCTCGCATCGTGGTCTGCGAATCTTCTCGAAGATGGCCAGCTGAGGCGATAGATCATCACCGGGTTGGCTGTGGGCGATGAGCTCAGCAAGGAGCGCACCGCTTTCCATGCCCATTGCGCTCCCTTGGCCGGCGAACGGGGTTTGTGCATGGACTGAGTCTCCCACGAGAACGACTTTTCCGTTCGGACTCGACCAGCGTGGGACGCCCATTACTTCTGTGAACCGCCACTTGAAGGCCGAATTTGCGCTGTCGAGCGCTTTCCTCACCGCTGGGCCAAAGTCGTGCCAGCGCTGCTTCATCCACGTCAGATCGGTCAACGTCTCGTTGGTCTTGTCTGGATGAGGATCTTCCGAGAATGGAAACTCGTGATCTGTGAACTGCAAATCGAATACGTGCTGATGTGGTGTAGGAGCCATGAAAATGCTGCGCCCAGGGCTGACCACTATGTTGACGTACTTGTCCAGCTTCAACGTCCGCAACACTTTGTCTTTCTCAACTTGCTCAAGCGGCAGCATCACCTGGAACGTCGCCTGTTCCCGTATCATCGGCTTGAACTCTGGGAACAGCGTCTGGCGAATCCTCGAATTGGCTCCGTCTGCAGCGACGATGAAGTCGCCTTGTACTTCTCGACCGTCATCCAGCGTGATGCTAGGCTTCTCCAGGTCGACCTTCACCATCCTTGCTCCGTCAGAGACTTTCGCCCCAGCTTTGATGGCATGGTCGCGGAAGTACTCTTTGAATGCTTGTCTCTGCCCCCACCAACTGTGACCCCTCCGTTTGATATCAACAAGAACAATGCTTCCGTCCGAGTTTGTTCCCAGGCTGACTTTTTCAGAGTCGTGTGATATCGATGGCATGCCCTCTAACATGCCCCATTCCTGCAGTACCCTGTCACAGTTCGGACCCAGCGCGATACCAGCTCGCCCTTCATCTCTTGCACCTATTACTCTCCTCTCGTACACTTCGACTTTAAGGCCTTTCTTTGCGAGTCCAATCGCCGCTGACAGACCGGCAATCCCGGCGCCGACCACGATGACTTTGAGCGGCATTGCAGACTCAAAATGGCGGAAAGATAGTGTACGGAAGAGAAAAGCGACGGATGCGATCAAGATATCAAACCGCGCAAGTGGCGTCCGTCTTACATCTTGCCATCGGGCCCGGAGAGACCACAACCGCTAGGATCTCAAAGGATTCGGCACACTATACCCGCCCTGGTAATTCAGTAGGTGTAGGGCCGATAAGTGAAGGAACAAGATCCTTTGTCAGCAGATCTGACTTTTGTGCCACGGAGGGCATGGGAAGTGTTGAATGGTGTGGTACGTGTGAATACGAATGTGCAATATTCAGCAATGCACTTTGATGAAGAGGTGCAGGCAGGGTTTGGTCTTTGAACACTGATGAACACTAACCCGCAACAGTCAAAGCTGCCGCGAGCTCCAATAATCAACCATGATAAGCGCGACAAAAGAAGGGAACCACTGTCGCCACAAGAAACTCAGCTAATTATTAAGGCCCACGACACACATTCGGTATACGCTATCGATTGAACTTCTCACCAAGGGCTGACACATCGAACTCTATCTTCAAGCAAAAATGCAAGGCAGCGGAAGGATTTCAGCCGCGAACACGTCCTCCAACAGGAACAGTGCGCAACCATTGCCATCTACAATTTCTTCACCTCAGCTCGTGCCAGGTGGTGGAAGTAATAACAGCCCTTGTGTGGAGCTATTGCGACGTATGACTTCGACGCATAACTCGATGATAAGGAATGACGATCTTGCGAGAGAATGTGTCTACTGGGCTGCAGCGAGACGACATTCAAGGAGGCGAGTAGGTGAGCGGTCGAGACGATCAGATATCGAGAGCGATGGATAGGTTGTAATCCGACGAACATCGCCACTGCTGCTCAGTTCCTTCTCCAGACTCCTTTCTACAGTCGAGTTCGCGAGATCAAGTACTGCGGCTTCGAGATGATCTTCGGTACGGCAAGAGGATGCGCTACTTGTAGGGAATACCTCAGACTCCACCACCGATCAATCGCAATAATGTTTCTTTCATCACAACACCTACATGGTAAGTACACTTTAACGAAGCACAAGCATTCTAACAAGCCTTCTCCGCACCAGGGCCCCCAGTCCGAACATACGCTATGCCGCTTCCAGTGAAATGCGGGTCAACACACCTTGGCCCAACTACCGAACATCTGGAAATGTGCTCGAATCTTCCTTGTCAATGGCGTCAAAGGGTCCCTCTGACATCCACGACACACCGAGTATACGAAACGCACCAGTCAAGACCATGACCCAAGAGGGAAGTCGCCAGGACCAATGGCAAGCTCTGCCCCGAGAAGCCGCATCATCGAGGGATCCTGCTGGCCTTGTCGCAAGAGACGGGTGAAGTGTGATTTGGGGAGACCGGCGTGCTCGCGGTGCATGGGCAGTGGACAACAGTGCGTTTATGGGTCGCAGCCCGTTCGATGGGTTGGTGGGAGTTCCCTACGAGGCCGGCGGGCGGCGACGGCGTCCTACGGCCATCAGCATTCACCCGAACTTTCCCATGTAGGCAATACGAACGCCGATCTTGTGTCTGGTCCATCATTCGACCACAGCCCTACGCGGTCTCTTATTAAGACGCCGAAAAGAGAGCTCACTTTATCACCCTCACCGTCCACGCCTGCCCTCGACGATGCCGGCCTCGCCGGGTATTTCCAGAATGCAGTGTTACCGCGATTCCAGTTGAGCGACGACCAACTGTCAGCCGACCTTACAAAGCTACTGAGCAATCCGACTTTCCAAAGAGCCATTTCAGCGGTCTCAAGGGCACACTACTCTCTGCTCTCGAAAGAAGACCCGCAAAGCACAGCCCTAGTCCGAAGCAGAACTCGACACGCCGCCATAGCCAGCTTTCGCCAAAGTCTGCAAGAAGGAGCATGTTCCCGCAAGACAGTTCAGGAGCTCTTCAGCATCAATGTCCTCCTCGGCATCCTCGACGGGATGATCGAGCCCACCAATGATCCTGATGCCGCTCGATTCCATCTCAACGGTGGTTTCGCCATGCTCAAGCGCTGGACCAAGACGGCCGCCAATATGCTGACGGACGGCGGTCTGAATGGACATCTCATCTCCGTCTTCGCCACGATGGATCTCGTACACGCTCTACTAAGCGGCGACAAACCCTTCTTCGAATCAAACATCTGGCCCATGTTCGCCGGCGTGACAGCATGGTTTGGTCGTCTCAAGCACGACGACCGCTTCTTGATTCTACTCAAAGCCCACGCTGAGATGGCCGCCCTCGGCAATATCATCAAAACACATCTCCCTGACGAAGATGGCGTGATCCTGGTCCAGAGGTGTCTCTCCCCGATCGAATCCATGCTCCAACCACCCGCTTGCTCCCCACCTCCCTCTCTCGATGTCCACCTCACCGAATGGGCGCACTTCTGCTCCCTTTACGAAATCGCCGGCATCATCTACTACCACCGCGCCCTGCGCATGCGTCCCGTCGACGACGGAGACGTGCAGATCGGTGTACGAGCCGGTGTCGCTAAAGTCGTCGGCGGTGTTCTCCCAGGCATGCTCGCACACTGTACAATCCTACCCATGCTGGTCATCGGAGCCCATTGCATCTACCCTCAGGACCGTCGGGCGATCTCTCTGGCGCTGGATCCGACGGTGTCGTATCTTTCTTTTGGGAACTTGCCTGTTATGTTGGATTTCTTGAAGGTTACGTGGGATAGGGGGATGATGCGTGCGACGTGGTGGGATATGTTTAAGGATGTTGCGGAGAGGATTTTTCTTTTCTGAAACGAGGGGAGAGTCATGATACCGTGGATGGATGTAATTGGTTTGAAGACTGTACGAATATGGGTCAACGTGGAGAAGAAGCGCTCCCATTCCACATCAATGAACTGGTGACCACCTCCGGTGAGGTTTTGATTTTGTACTATCCCTGCTTCCTCCGACTCTTCGTCGCTGCTCTCTTCTTCCTCGTTGCTCTCCTCCTCGCCTCCCTCCTATCCATCTCCACTGTCATCATCTCCACGCTCCAATTTCTTCACACAGATCCTCGCCAAGCGCTTCAGGTTCTTGATGGAGAGACGCGGGTGATCAGATCTCGGAAGGACTGCTTCCAGTTTGCGAAGATCTACAGCAGACAACGCCTATACTATGCGCTCAGTCCTCCTCGCCCTCACTATTTTCTTCCTCGCTCTCCTCCTATATGTCTTCCTCACTGTCCGCCCCGCTCTCCTCGCCACTCTCCTCCTCTCCACCATCGCTGTCATCATCTCCCCGCTGCAACTTCTTCACGCAGAACCTGGCGAAGCACTTCAAACTCTGAGCGGAGAGGCAGCGCGGACCAGAAGCCGGAAGGAGTTCTCTTCCTACAAACCTCCTTTATGTTCCCATCTCATCTGCTCCTCCTTCCTCGGTCTCTTCCTCGGTCTCCTCGTCGCTCTCTCCTCCATCATCACTATCATCGTCTCCGCGCTCCAAGTTCTTGACACAGAACTTCGCGAATCCCTTAAGTTTCTTGACGGACAGGCGGCGGTGGTCAGGGTTTGGGAGAAGCTCTTCCAGCTTGGCGAGAATCTCCACAGCTGCGTACTCGACCCAGGCAGCGACATTCTCGCCCACCACTTGGCCATGGATATGTGTGATTGCAACGGCGACCCCATCCACACTTGCGCTCTTTGCGTGGACCTCCTCTCTCTGAACGACTTCGACCTCGTCGTGGTCCCATCAAACACGACAGCAATCCTCGAGGTGCCGGTGTTCATCAGGCAGTACCGCAAGTGAGGCACGATACTCTTGCCGAAGAGATCCAACCACGACGTGAAGCAGTCAAAGTCGTACTCCCTCCACCAAACCGAAACACGTTCATTGCTGGGAGGTAGTCGGAGAAGAGCAGACCGAGGGCCTCGTGTTTGACTTGGCTGTGGACTTGGCAGATTGCGGGAAGCTTGGTCTGCTTCAGGCTGCGCCAGTCCACGGAGAAGTGGTCTTCTTCATCCATGACTGCTGCGCGGTTGTCACCGGGAATGTCTTTCTTGTCGTCCTCGAGGACGAGCCGGTATACCATGTTGCGGAGTTCTGGTGAGAGGGAAAAGAAGTCCTTGGGGACTTTCTTGGTGGTTTGAGGAGTCGCCATGATGATTGTCGCGTTTGAAGGTATTGGCGATGGGTGAGGATGAAGTCGAGGATTGGAGAGGCGGGAAGAGGACTTCGAGACTGGACGATCGGACAAGACGCGATTCTGGTTCTCGGTCTATCTTGTCGTCGGCGCTGTGTTCAGAAGATGTGGCAGCAGAGTCGAGGCGGGAATGTCGTTTGGTTGATGACTGGCGAGTGTGTGTATAAAACTTGTCGCTGGAAGGGTGTATAAGTGTTGTGCGACGGTTTCCATGGCGCCCATCCTCCCGAGTGACTCATCTCGCTTAAGCTTGACTTGGCGTCATGTGAACGCGAGCGAGTGAATGAAATCAAGCTTTGGGGCCGGGATCGGCTAACCGAACATCATCTTCTCGGGACTTGTGGCGCTCGCCATGCTCGACGGGCAATGCAATGAAAGAAGAGTGGAGGTGATAGAGCCTGGTCGTACTTGATCTTATGGGAAGGCTTGGGTGCTTCTAATATACAGCCTGTCGAGTGTTTGCTCCCAATAGATCTAGGTGCCTAGCGGTTATTCAACTTCGCGCGTCTGCCAGAATGTTCAAAGAATGCCTATCGTCTACAGACAATCGAATTGCGCATTCGGATTTTTCCATTTCCGAACAAAGACATTTCACAACTTTCTTTGTCATTCTCTGTTAATGACTCACGATTTCCGAAACCGTAAGGTGCCTGGAGAAAGGCCATATCAGACTATGATATCGATCAATTGCAAAAGCTGTAGAACAGTCAGCATTCCACTGGCAACGATGAGGGGGGAAAGTAGCAGACGCGTTCGTCGCATCTTGCACGTGAATCTTGGCGCACACCACACTGCGACTTCTTCCTCTTGGAATTGAAGCGCATGTCGCATTTGGTACTCCTTTGCACTTTCATCGATACATGTGGACATCATACACGCCATGCCAATGTCTAAGCAGCTTTGCAGTTGTGCAAACGTTATCGGTCTGCTCGAACGGCTTCGCGTCGCAGCAAGTTGCCTGCAAGGTCTTCGAAAGTCAAACTCCAGATCGCGTAGCAAAAGAGACGTCGAAAGCGCTTCCAAATTTCTCTTGTCCATTTTCCATGATTCTCCACTTAAGAGCTTCGCATCGCAATACAGACGCCAAAGAGGGAGTTTCGAACGGGCTCACGTCTCAACATACTTGAGATCACATCACAGCAACGTCAACAAGAAAGAACAATTGACAGCCAAACGAACAATCCCAACCACCTCCAACCAAACTCCCACCCTCACCCCCTTAAACCCCTCCAAAAAAGAGAACCCACACCCCCGCAGACAGTGCCGTTGTCCCACCATCCCACGCGCACTAATTTTCCCGATTTCACACGGGTCGAGGCAAGAGAAAACTCCATCAAACTCCGACGATGTTGCTTATCTGGGTTTGGAACATCCGAGCCTTTCCTTGCCGCCGCCAGACCACATTTTGGTGATCGATGCCAACCGCTGTCGAATAGAGAGTTGTTGCTGCTTGTTGATTGGATGGGAGGGTTTTTGGGATTATAGAGGTTGGTGTTTGGGGCGCCCGGGGTTGGGCCGGGAGGCGAGGTTGTGCGGTTTGGGAAGGAGCCAGATGGGTTTGCGAGTGGAGTTTGGGAGGGCTTTTGTGCATGCTAAGACCTTGCTCCTTCTACGTAAGGGAGTGTTATGATTTTAGAAGGCATCTATTGTCGCATGTCTCGTGTTTTGAAGGCTGGCACACGCGCGCGATTCACGCCATCAGCAAGACATCAGTACCTTGAAGAGGATCGGTGTACCTTGAAGAGGATCGGTGTACCTTGAAGAGGATCGGTGGTTCAATACTGGATGGCAAGAATGCCTTCGCGATTTATATTGACAGCGGCACGTTACAAGCCTGGCACTTGTACTTACGACACGAGAGACGTGGGAGATAGCTTTGACTTGTCCGCCACCTTGCGAGATTGTCGCGATACTGCTGTGGGCGCCGAGCAGCAGTGTCCATGCACGCACATCTTCCAGCCATTTACTAATGTTTCTCGAACATGGTGAGCGCTATGTGCTTGAGTAGCATGTCGCTCTGCCAGGGATGAACTCCCTCAGAAATGCGGTAGCTAAGAGCTCAGGGGCATAAGCGGCGCGAGGGCTGAAGACGCTCCACTCCTGCCTGCCATAAGTTTCCTCTTTTCTCGACTTCACTTCAAGGCAGATTATTCAAAGGCGGTATTCTGGCCAGGCACACACGGCAGTGCTTTCTCGAAGTCGTAGAGTTGTTTTTCGCATTATCTCATCATATCAGACATTACCTACATTAGAATCATCACCACGATCAACAGCAGTGCGAAAGTCATCCCAAGCGTTCGTGATCGTGCTCCATCAGCAGCGCTCGTAGTGCTACTCCCCGTCTCCCTCACCGCGCTTGAAGAAGCCCGCGAAGCCGGACTCGTCACCAGACTTGACTCGCGCGACGAAGCAGACTTCGAACTCTTCGACGCAGAAGTAGTAGGCGCAGACACACCTACTCCCGACAAGGCCGTCTTCGTCCCATCCTCACTCTCCACCAAGCCATCTTCGCCGAGTGAGAAGACTTCCCCGTTGATTGTGATGGGGCTGCCTCCTTCTGTCAATGTCTCCCCGTCGAGGACGAGCTTTCCACTCTCGCCAGCGATGCCGTAAGCTGTCAATGTCGAGGAGCCTGCGGTGATGACTGCTTCTGAGATCCAGTTCATGGGGGTGGCAGACGACGGTAGGTCGTTGAACTGTGCTGTTGATGTTGTGCCGTCTGCGGCGATGATGAGTCCGTTTGACCCCAGGCTGATGGTCGAGTCGTCAATGATGACAGCAGGCCCTCCGACGCTTAGTTTCTGGCCATCTACTACAGCAGTCTGAGCTCCAGCCTCCGCCTGTGCTGTGAAAGCAGTCCCATCAATGGCGAAGGTAGCTTCCTGCGCAGCCTGCGAAGTGACCTGAGCGTTCTGGAAAGCAGCGGTACTTGTGCCCTCGCCATCGATGACCACGAGTCCAGCAGGACCAAGGCTCACCGTCTCTCCATTACCAAGTGTAGCGGCAGGTCCACCCTCGGTGAGCGTAGCGCCACCCAGTAGGGCATTTTCAGCACCAGCTGTCTGCACCGCTGTGTAAGTCGTGCCGCCAGCAACTAATGTAGCAACTGATGCCGATGCTGTAGAAGCCACTTGGACACCAGGGTCGGCGAACTGGATAGTGCTGGCAGATTCACTATTCGCTGCGACGAGCCCCGCTGAACCAAGGCTGATTGTCTGACCAGCGACCACAGTGGCAGAGCCTCCGATGCTCAAGGTATTACCATTAATGATTGCTGCATCTGAAGCGATCTGAGTGACTGCTTGTGTTGAGCCACCTTCCACGAATGTGGCTACAGGGGATCCGCTGCCATCATTGTTCTGTGTTGCGCCGCTCGAGGGATCATTCACTGGCGTAGCACTAGACTCTGCCTCCGGATCAGTCTGTGCGGGAGCTGCATCGTTGGTCTGCGGGGAGTCGTTTCCAGTATCTGAATAGCCATTGCTGGGTGGGCCCTGGTTATCCACTACCGTGGTTTGAGCGTTCCCACCTGCCTCAGCTCCGGAGCCCTCATTAGCAGAGTCGGTAGATGCTGCGCTTGGGACGAGACCAATGGAACTAGCAACAAAGTCACCCACACCGGTGGTGGTAGGATCTGCTGCAGCACCTGGACTAGGATCTGCTTGGGCTGGGTCGGCGGAAGATGGATTCGACTCGTTTGCTCCGGTCTGGTCAGCCTCTGGAGTTGGTGTCGGCCCATCAGCAGTCGCAGCTGGCGTATTTGGAACAGTCACACGATCAGATGTTGCTGGTGAAGTCTCCGCGACTACAGTCGTTGGCGTGGCTGCCGCAGACGCAGGGGTCGTGGAAGCAGGATCGGTGGATGACTCCTGGCGAGGCAGAGTGACTGTAGCTGCCGCCGTTGCGGGTTGAAGCGCAGATGGAGGGTCGTAGAGACCTGCAGATGTCAGCGATAGAGCCACGTCATCTGGCGACTTGCAAACTTACCCTCCCAGTCGACGGCGCAACTTGCCCATGCTGGATCCATGCTTCGAATTTCATCTGGTACAACCAGCACTGGATTATAGCTATCTTCCAAGATGACAGCGCAATCGAAGTCGTAATTCAGTCCTCCACGAGTGTTGCAAGATGGCTGGTTGAGGTAAGCGAAGGGGTTGTAGGGCCAGTTGAGATTGTTCAGGTTGAAGGGCACTGCTGCCATCGAGTACGCTGCGGACACACTACCAGACGCTGGGCTGTATGAGAGATAGTGCTGATTACCCACGGCGCTGGAGAGGTCCGCTGGGTCGAGTCCGATGATTGAACCGGTGTGTGCTTGTCCTAGGAGTGGTCAGAAGAACCAGCGTACTCAGCTCTCGACATTGCTTACCTATTGTTGAGTTGCAATCGTTCATGGCATACGCCGTCTCAAATGATATGTACACCGATGGTGAAACCAGTGTATAGCCTTCGTAGACGGCCGTCGACATTTCTGTGATGGTGGGCGACGAGGTCGTATTGGCGATACTACCATTCGCCGCCGGAGTAGAGGTACTGACCGGCCAATACAGTAGCTGCACTGTTCCGCCATAGATGGTGCAAAGATTACCTGCGATATTAATAAGTATGGTATCGTAGAGAGTCATTCAAAGAACCTTACAATTCGGTCCCACAGTACAGCTCCACGCATCATCTCGGCACCCATATTGTGCCTCTTGTACACAACCTGCGGACTGGCATTGAGGAGCGGCGATAGAGAATGAAGGTGCCATTGTCGTATAATAATTCGAAACGACGGTGCGAGTCGATGTTGTGTACACGCCCACAGTAGCGGTGGCGTACGTAAAGAAACCATCGTTCTCTCCATAGAGCCCAGTGGCAGTTGAGACGACTGTTGTGGTGAACGTGCTATACATTTCATCGTCCGAGCAGTTGTTTGTGGCCATTGTTACTGTATAGGGCGATGTGAAGGTCTGTGTGACATATTGGCATTCCGATCTCGCCTGGCTGGTTATCGCGGTGTAGGTTGTAGGGGTGTAGAAGATGCTGGTCGCTGTTGAAATGGTGGTCTTCGAGCATATTAGCCCGCTTCGGCTTCTCCCTGTTCAGGATTGTTGTTACTTACTTCAAGGTACGAAGTCAGTGTGTAGATGTAGGATATGGTGGTGCTCGAAGTGGGCGACACAGAGACCAAGCCTTCGGAGCTCGCGCTTGCAAGCCATGACTGATATAGCACAGAATACTGGCCCCAGGAGGATGAACAGGAGTCGAAGTTGACACTGCAAGTAGAGTAGCAGGCCGTGTCAGAGTAGGCACAACTCGAATGAAAAGTTGCATTGCCGAGGGTGCCAATTCCAGCCGGGAGAGTAGTCGTCAAGTTGCTCCACGGCGCTGTGGTTATGGTGGCATTCGGGCTGCCAGTGCTTGTCGCATTGCTGCTATTCGAGGTCGGGATACTGGTTGTTCTGGTTACGTAGACAACGTCCGTAATGTACGAGGTAGATTCCTTCGACGCCGTTGCCTTGGTGGCATTGAATGAGAGCAGTCCAGTCCCTGTCTGAGCAAACCCGCGCCAAAAATCTTGAGTGATTGACGATGTGCTTGTTGAGTTGCGAGATGAGCTTCGGGCGCCGGCAGAGGGGCCCGAGGAGGTGATGGGAGACGAAGTCTGCGACACCGTACGCTCTGAAGACAGAGAGTCCACGACGTCGACTTGCGAAGCACTGGGTTCAATAAGTGATGTGGTTCTGCTAGAACTTCCGGTACCGATCGCGAGCTTATAGATTGATGTCCCATTCAATGTGTCTGCCAGATCAGTCAGCGAAGTGTCAAGGACGAGAGACTCTCACTTGCCATTTTGTGCGCTTCTGACAGAGACCGAGAAAAGTATGCAAGCGATCAGCCATCTCATTCGAAACGTTGGCCACGCCATGAGAACTTGCGCACACGCTGAAGACAACGATGGAAAGGTGTACGACCCCAACCTGTAGAGGAGCCACAAGCGGCTTCTTTTCTGAGTCGAACGATTCCACAGGGAGCGTTGGCTTGAGCCAAAGCTGAAAACAATCTACTCCCGGCCACGCGGCATACCTGAAATATTGTGAGCAACCCCATGGAGCCAGCCGTCTTCACTTCCCATGGCTGTGGGACCACCAAGGAATCCTTCGCCGGGCCATGTGCAGCAAAATGTCAACCTTATCCAATCCCGAACAGCACCAGATGGCGGCTCGTTGCAGGCCAACACACGTTAGGGCCAGGCGTGCTGTGGACATCCTGGGATGGCGCGAGTTTTTGCTAGACGAGCTGAAGTAGGCTAAAGTCCGGAACATTGGGAGCACAAAGAGGCGGATTTGCTGCTGTACAACACACCATTTCCCATTTGCGGATCTTGGGCTCAAGCCTTTGGACTTGGTGCCTGCGTCTGACTGGGTTCAACAAGCTGATGGCGGTGCGGCTTGGTCGCTGATCGGGAGGCAGGCGTTTCTCGCAGTATTTTCCGAAGAGGAACTACTGTAGATCAGATGCCTGCTTTATTAAGGTTTGGGACTTTACCATATTCCGTTGAGATCATCATCTCAAGCTTGACAACTGGAAGAAGTCGAAGATGTCCGCTCTGCGCGGTACGCTTCCAGTCCTTCTTACCGGCCGTCGTGAAAACTTGCCTGTTGCGGTGCTTGTCATATTGGAAGTCTGCACAGCCTCAGATCACCCAGAGTGGTATTTTACAGCATACATTGGACAATTATATGTTTTTGTCTGGGAGGAGTAGCAGGAGTATGGGGAGGCTGAAAGCAAGCTGGCAGTGAGAAAGGGAGGCCCCGCTTTTCTCGTCCCAAAACGGCTGGTCAGGTCTTTCACCTCACGTCACCTCATGTCGCCGTCTCTTTCACCTTCGCACCGCAACAGACCGTCCGCCAGCATCACACCTTGAATACAATCGTTTGCGCTGCAACAATCTGTATGGCCAGCTCTCCTCTCGTCGAGATCCCCTGAGTTCGAGATGGAGACACAAGAGACAGGTTACGCGGCGAGATTGGCCATGGAGGTTGGCATTGGGATACGCGTGTCGGCATTGTTGAGAAGCCCGAGCAGATATTTGGATGCGCGCCGGTATAGCATCGCGTCCATGGCTGACAGGAGCGCGCACCGGCTTGGACGTGGAGATGTGTCAACATGGCAATTGTTACGGATTCACGCCGACATGGATCAACAGGCCACCATTGATACGAGCACGCGTCGATATCGAGATGCTCTCTGTGATAGCGATTCTGCGACGTGCAGCTGGAAGCCATTGGCATTTAGCGGTCATTGCCGAGACGTATTTCTTCTCCAACCTTTGGCACCATTACCAAGGTCTTGATGAAAAAAAAGGCATGCTTGAGCCATGTCCGCCCACCATGACTCGGCACCACCCACTGACGGTCTCACCCTCAATACGTTGCTTGTTACTGAACTTCTTGCTTGCAGTTGTGGTGGAGGACTTACCAAGCGGCCCTGCCCTCTGCTTTGCGGCCATAGCGGCCATAGCAGAGGGCAGGGCCGCATGTTCGCTGCTGTGAGCTCGAGGTTAGATGTTCTCGTCAGGGAAGACATACCTGCCTGCACTCTCAGGCTATCGAGCGATGCATCTCCCAAATTGCTCGGTCTTTGGCTCTCGGACAGATCAGGTGATTAGACCAAACATCACTACTCGGTCAGAGCTTTACGGCGTATGAAGCCAAGCAGTTGCTTCTTGCTGACGATATCGCAATAGCCTGCAGATATGGTAGCGCAACTCAACTCCGACCGACCCCACGCCGCGTTATGCAAACAAGTTTGCACAACCCTCACGGAGCTATTTCGCACTGACCCGCAGGCCAGGCTATTTCGCCACAGACCGCTCTCCTGACCAGTGATCGGCCAACTTGGAAGAGAGAAGAGAAGAGCAGAAAGATGCAGGCGACGGGCGGGCTTAAGTAGCTGAGAGGCGGGAGGGCGGAAGTCCGAGCTCAGACTAACCTTGCGCTAAGCACCCGCTGCACGTCCTTCGCATTGGAAGGCCTTCGCCCTCGACTTCTCCGCTGCGACAGTCTTCACCATCAAGCTGCGACACACTCGAAGCTGTCGAAAATCATGGTGATACCGCTGTCGCAATTGCACGACATGCAGTCAACTATCGACGACACTCCGAACAACATCACTTCTGGCCCTGTAAACATATGACTACACCTAGCCTTCCTACCGACGTCGACCTGCCTCGACTATTCCAACCCTCTGAGACACCAAAGGAGTCAAATTCGCGCGCCACACATCAGACGCACCGAAAGGATGGCTCCAAAGCAAAGCAGGCGAAGAACTTGAAGCACAAGCAAGCGAACAAGGAGAGGAGAGCAGCCGCCCAAGCACAGCAAGACTTGCTCTCGCCCACAGGCTCACGTATCGACACATCGGCTCAGCAACCTGACAATCAGGACCCATATCAAGCCAGCGAGCACGACGACAGCAGCGCCACTTCCAAGGGTGCTACGACACGCTCCGTGCCTCTACTCGACTTCACCTCGTATACCAAGTCGGAGCCATTCGTCTTCAAGTCGACGATGCCTGGCACTTATCCAGAACCCATCCCCGCCAAGCGCCTCAAGACCGCTCCTGACAACAAGCACGACGAAGGTGCTTTCGACGATAACGCCAAGAGCGAACATCTCCAACACCAAGCAGAGGACTCCTTCTTGATGAGCTTGAGGGAAAAGTTGATCAACGCCCGCGACTCGGTCTCTGCCACTGTCAGCGCCGCATTAGACAATCCTGCTGGCTTGTCTCGGCAGTTCGTGAAGCAGTGTTTCGCACTCGTTGCCGGTCTTCTCAAGGACCCTGCGCCCGAGGCAGTCGCTAGTGAGGAGGACGTGGCTGAGAAGGTGGATGCAATTCGTCGACCTACCAACAAGCGCACGGTGGACGGTACTGTGAAGTCGAAGCCGCGACACCCAACGCTCCACAAGACGCAGATCCAGCCTCAGCAGAGACAATCTCCGACATCAAACTCGGTCTATCAGCCGGACCCTCCACGTCATGGCTCGTCTCGACTGCCGGAGACGCCGTCACAGAAGCCTCCGAAGACCCCAGTGCAACGAGTCGAGGTCATCAGCTCTGGTGAGCCCGTCGCCAGCACTGAAGTCCGCGTACAGTCACCTGCTCCAGGCGAAGTTGAGAAGGGTAAGGAGGCGGCCATGGATCCGACTCCTATGCCAGCCTCAGAACCCGGAGAGGTCTCACCACCTGTCCAACCACCACAAGCACCTTCCACGCTTGGCTCTAATCCTGTCGATGAAGCCTCAACAAAGGCTGCATCTCCCCCACTCGACTATTTCACAGGACGTCCCATCGATTACGAGATGCTGGCCTTGCCAAAGATCACCTGTATCTATCCAAGAGTTTTCAAAGATGAGACGACTTACCTCATGTTCATGTCGTGCATGAGGGGGAGCACGATCAGCGCTCATAGCAAGCTGGCTATTTACCTCTTCCTTTTCCACGGTGGGCGCTCGAAAGTGTACATCAGCGAGGCCAGCTTGCTCGAGGCAATTGTTATGATGAACGGCTGGGTCCTCGCGTTCTTCGAGCCTGCGGTTCATCGTGAAGTTGTCAGTTGGGTGCAGACGGAGGGTGCTCGATACGTCAACTTTATGCGCATTGCGCTCGAGACGTCTCTCGTCCAGATGGAGGCTCATCACCTCTATCACGTTCTCTTCAGTGGCCAGCCATACGTCCTCAACCTCACCGATACCACCATCGACCGCGCCCGCCAGATTGGCAACGACACCCAGCTGCGAGACCGATTCCCGGGGATCGTCCATCTCTTCAAACAACATATTCCCCTCTCTCACCTCGAGATGATGATGGAGTATGATTACACGGTCATGCCTGAGCCAGTGGACACTAAGATGGGGGGCGTTGAGGAGGTGAAGGTTGCGCCAAACGTCAACCAAGCCTCCAATGTAGGGCCACCTTCAAACACCAACGTCACCAACAACGTCCCCTCAACGAACGCACCGGCTCAGAAGAACGCCGCGCCCGCTCCAACCAGCGCTCCCAAGCTGCCTCCCTTCTCGGGGCTAATTATCCCTTCTCAAAACAACGCATCATCTCAGCTCAACACCATATCCACTGCGAACGGTGTTTCCAACCCCTCCACCACCTCCCGACAGCTCGCGCTCTCTCAGGCGAACGCGCCGTCTCAGCTCGCCGCCGCGTTCACTGCAAGCACTGCGCGCAACCCCATCTCCCTTCCGACGCCCAATCCAAGCGCCAACGCTCACCCAGGCTCGTCTCAACAGTCCGCTCCCAAGCCAGGCCCAACCTTCGGTGTGGCCGTGAACCAGCGGAACAAGCTGAACCCACGAGCTCCGCGGTGATGGTGACGATGCCAATACACACAGGATGCGAGCTCAGTGCCAGGATACCACACGAGTTTGAAAAAGCAGGATAAGCCTGCATGAATGTTCAGAACATTGGAAAGCGAAGTCGCTGGAACGGTGTTGTTGAATTTGTCTTTGTGAGCTGGTTCCTTTGTACGGTAGGGAAGAGAAGAATCACTGAATTGGAGAGAATGCGATGATACCCCTGATTGAAATTTGACCCCTTCCTGTCAGCGCACCTAGATAGACTTGATAGCGCTGAAGAAAACTCATAAAATCATACTCTTCGCTTCGTCGTGACGCATTGAGTGAAGCTTTCTACTACTGCGCCGCCCCCTTGTCTGGGTCACCACTCACCGTTGGACTGTGCCTTTCGTTCTCATCGTCTTCATCGTGATTGTACCTCCCGATTGACAGAACGTTCTGGCGCCCTCATCTGAGGTTGATAGTGAGTTGTATGCCACAATGCCTGGCTGCGTGAGATCACAACAGAACCGGGGCGTCTGTTAATGTCTGTCTTTTCCTTCAGGCAATGTCCTTAAATACGCAAGCCTACGGTCATCCCTGCTAAAGTCGACCAAGCCGCTTACATAGCACTCGACAAGACATGTTCGCGCCTCAAAATCGTCGCGCTAATAAGCCAGGCCTGAAACACGACACCCGGAAGACCAGGTTAACTCCTTTTTCAAGGAGCTTCCTAGCGTAGGGAAGAGAAGAGTGCTGGACAGGCGGTTGGTGGAGGTCTTTCTAGATGATGTGCGCTCTAGGTGTATTGCTCCAGCTTGCCAGCAGTGATATAGTACACTCAACGCAACGTCGTTTCCCTTGTGTGCAAGAAGATACTGGCGCTGGTTTTGCGCTCGCGCGATCTCTTTCTCTCGTTGGCGCTCGGCAGACGGCGTCCATCTCAACGGCCGGGTGCCACGCACGGGTCGAACAAGCAGAAGCCATCGTTACTCGTTGGTAAAGGAGGGAGAGACAGGTTGAATAATTATTTATATCTGGGCCAAAGGTCACCAGGCTAGAATCGGTCTTTGAGATATGAGGGTTTGCTGCCGCCAATGGCTTTTCTCTGCCATCTTGTACTCTCCTCTGTTCGGCCAAGATAAATTTTACAGCATTCTCTACATATGTGCAGTAACTCACAAGCTGCAGGCAAAACTCGTTGCGTTCAAACGCTCCATCTCATCAACACAATAGCCATCCACGCCATCGACCTCACCCATCCCTCCCCACTATCCACTCAATTCCTCGAGAAAAACTACAACTTCGACGACCCCGGCGGCAAAATCTCGATATCCTGAAACGGCACCCCGAGGAACTGATACACGAAGTGAAATCTGCATAACCAGCACACATTAGCCACTCCACTAGCCAACGAAAAGCTGGGAGAGGGAAAGTAATACCTATCACTCCCAAAGAACGGCTCCTCCACGCCCTCCTTATTCGTCACCAACCACCACGGCGCTCCAAAGGCGCCCTTCTCCACCAACATGGCCGTCTCGTCCGTGAGCATCTTCTTGTATTTCGGGTCGGTGCCGGCTTTGATGACTAGACCACCATATTAGTCTCACACATCCCTCAACCCGCAACATACTCAAACTAAGAAGAAAGAAACTCACTCCTCTCCACATCCTCTCTCCCAAAATGCCGTCCCAAACACTCCGCCAGCACCTCCGGCTTGCTAACATCCTTGTGCTCCCTCCACAAAAAATGCCACAGATCCCCAAAGGCGTTCTCGTACTGCTCGTAGGGGAGGTTCTCCTTGGCGTAGAGCAGACATCGCATGGGGAGGAGGGACATGATCGGGAAGAAAGGCGGGGAGGTCAGGGGGTCGACTTGGAAGTATTTTCTAGACGTTCACACATTAACGTTAACAACCCCATCAACATTTCACAAATTCCCTATCTCAACTTCGTTTGATAATGGATCAAGGGAAAAAACATACATCGCCCTCGGCAAATCAAACCCCCCCAACCTCGCCTTCGCCGGCAGCGTCCAGGGCGGTTTATTCCCGCTGCCGACGTTGATCCCGCCGAGGAAGATCGGGTTGATTTCCACGTCCACGCCGTGTTGGGAGAGGAGCGGTCGGTCGCGCCGCAGTTTGGTGTAGGCGAAGTAGGACCAGGGCGAGTTGCAGTCGAGGTAGATGCGGATTTTGGCGCGTTGTTGTTGGGGCATGGTGGGAATGGCGTGCTGGGGTACGATGGGATGAATAGAAAGGTGGAGGAGGTGGGGAGAAGTGGGTACGGTGTTTGGACGGGCTGCGCTGGTCGTTTTGAGTAGTTTTTGTGGTTTTGGATGCGTGTTGATGAGGTGTGAGGTGAGGTGAGGTTGGAGGTGCCCTTAGCTCCGCTGAATCAGCCTCGGCAGTGGCGGCAATGAGGATGAATGTTCACTCATCAAGAGCTTCATAAGGGTTATATCTCACTTTATTGCCTCTGCGGCCGCAGTAAAGAAGCAATTCACGAAGCAGACGCCAGCAGTGCGTTGAGTACTAGGAACAAGATCATCCAGTGCTACTCCTTCTGGTTAAGCACCCTTTTCGGAGGGAGGCGATTCTATATCTACAGGTTTCTTCAGTATTGTACAGTACTTTTTACAGCTTCACACTCTCCTCCCTGCCTTCCCATACCTCCACTGCCTTTGCAAACATCTCCCTCGCGGGGACCTTGCTCTTCAGCCTTGCGCAGAGCAGGAAAGCGCCGCTCAGCTTCCTGTGCAGCGAGTACGTCTCTTCGGGTGGCGGCGCCAGTCTTTCCCGCAACATCAGTCCGATGTTCGATCGCACACGATCGGTGATGGTCTGGTCTTCGAAATCGTACACTTCTGGCGCTGTGCCGACGAATGGTTCAGCAAGCGTCATGATGGAATCGACGTGGGCCTTGAGCATGTCTTTGCTCTCGTTGCCGGTCAGATAGCCCAGTTTGATACTGAGATCTCGACAAGCTTCTCGGTCATTCCTGGACGCGGCGATGAGGAGTGACACGTATGGCTCAACGAACTTGTCCGGGAACTCTCGCGATGCACCAAAGTCGAGAAGTTCAAGCTTGCGGGATTGTCGGTTGTACAGAAAGTTGGTCCAGTTCGGGTCTGTCTGCATGAATCGCCACTCCATGAGTTCTCGCAGGCAGAGGCGAAGAATCTGCGTGCCGATCCAGTCCCGCTCGGATTGGGTAAGATTCTTGATCTTCGTCACTGCAGTGCCATGCATGAACTCTGCCGTAAGAATATCCGCACCCGAAGCTTCAGTGTAGATGGTAGGCACGGCGAAGGTATCTGGTTCATCGTGAACAAGTCCCTTGAACCGAATGCAAGCCTTGGCTTCACGCTCATAGTCGCATTCCCAGCCCAGCTCTGTGCGAGCATTGGCGATGGTCTTGTCCAGGAAGAGGCCTTTGGGGAGCAGTTGACTTGCTGTGAGAAGCAACGATAGGTTGTTGAGGTCGGAGTCAATGCTGTTGCGGACTCCAGGGTACTGCACTTTGACAGCCACATCTTTGCCATTCGACTTCAGCGTGGCCTTGTGCACCTGACCTATAGATGCGGCAGCAAATGGCTTCTCCTCGAAGTTGGAGAAGAGATCTCGCCATTCAGCGCCCAGGTTCCGCACGAGAACCTTGTCACGCTGTGAAGCTGGCATGTAGTCAGCACTGTCCTGCACTCGCTGTAGCACAGTGTTGATGGTTGCAGGTAAGACTTTGGAGTCCTGAAAGCTCATCATCTGGCCCAGCTTCAACGCAGCGCCTCTCATCCGGCTCAGCTTGGCAACAAGACGATTCATGTTGGCCTCGCTGAGCATTAAGCTGCCTTCGCTCGTACCGCCAGTGAAGCGGCGGAAGCTCTCACCAACAGCGCCAAACGCCATGCTTGTGGCAAGACCGCCGTACTGCAATAAGCGTCCGAACCTCGTGGCTGGTACGCGGGACTCGTGCATCTCGTATGGCTTTGCCTCGGGCTCGACTTGTGACTCCTGCGCAATCGATGCAGCCAAGTCTTGGGTTTCGGTATCTGTACTCGCCGTCTTTGTCTCTACTTGGCTTGATTGCGTCGCCTCCGCCTCTATCGGATTGGAAGGTGCCTGTTCTGAAGCTGTCGGAGCGTGCTCATTCTCCTTCTTCCACCGCTCCGATGCCTGAACCATTTCTGGTAGAGGCTGTGGTGGTAGCTTCTTTCTTGAAGCATACGGGTTCTTGATGCTTGAATCACTACTCCCCAACATGCGTGACACTCGAGGACTGTGGAAAGCATCAAGGTTGACACCTTCTGGGGGCGAGTCCGGCTCTGGTCTTTGACCAAAAGTATCCAGTCCAGGGGCCTGCTCACTCGAGGGCTGAGATGATGTGGCGTTGACCGGATATGCACCTTCATGATGCCTTTTCAATGCCTCTTTAGCGTCCCTCTCTGACATGCCACTCTGCCTCAGATCTTGCGCTATGCCCTGGTCTGCAGCAGCTGTGATGGGCTCCGTCTCCGAAGCGTGTCTCATTGTAAGCGCAACTTCTCTCCACGATACTCCATTCCTTCGAAGGTTCTTCATCTGCTCGAGATCGGCCATGTCTATCCTCTTCTCTCGCGGGACAGAGTTCAAAGCGTCGACAATCTCAGCCCAGCTGCTGCCAGTATCGCGCATCTCTCGAATCTGGTCCAGATCCTGTGAGGAGAATCTCCTAACCCGCTGTCTCTCTTGCCTCGTAGTATCGAATCCATCATCCTCGTTCTCCCTTTGAGCCACTCGCTGCTCTTCCTGTTTCCTCAACGAAGCCAGCGTTCCATCATCTCCCTCCCTCCTCCTCACGCTCGATATCGTGTCCGCGACATTCTTCAGCCCAGCATCCCTCGCCAAATTCTGCGCCTCGTTCGCTGCCGCATCTACGCCCTCCTGCGCTCTTCTGCTCGCCGCCTCTGCACCTCTCTGCGCCTCTTGTCCTGCCCGCTGCCAGCTTGGAGCCTCCTCATTGAATCGCTTCGCCAATTCCACCGCAGCTCGCGCAGTCACCGTCACTCGATCTGTTTGACCCTTGACGGCTTTGGCCAAGCTGGAGGTGTTGGTGAAGAGGTCCCATTGCTGTTTCCGCAGCGAGAGGTGCTGCTTTGCTACCGAGCCGCCGGCATTGAAGAGTTTGGCAGCGTCGATGAGACGCTTTCCTGCCATTCAAGTTATCAATCTTTGCGAGGAGATTGAGTCTGTTCGGTCACCGCATTGTTGAATTAATGTTTGTGTTTACAATGGCTCGAAGATTCACTCTCGTGGACGTCATTTCGCGGTCTGAAATGTACGCAGCTGGGGGGTATTGAGAGAACGTTCTTTTGTCCCTCTATTCTTGTTGGGTTCATCTCCATCTTGGTCAGAACACCACTGCAGCCTTCGAAACCTGTCCGATTCTTCACTCCCGAGATCAGCTGCATACCGCCGTTGTTGCTACTGATGTGCTGCGCTCGACAAGTCGGATACCCACGATGAGATGCATCCGCCGCAGAAACGACCAACAGAGACCGACGGCAAGTATAGTTGACACTCGGCATACGTGTGGGTGTATGTGACTGTTCTTGTGTGAAGGTCATACCTCGAACAAGGGTGGGTGCCAAGGTAAGGTTTTTCACATGCAAGCGACTTCCAAGCTCCATTCACTTCCAAGGTTGCGTTTGAGTCCAAGCTTCTGCCGCTAGCGCAAAGCTTGCCTCCAGACTCCGGCTCGCCGACATCCTTTCGCTTGTGCTCTTCATCAGCAACACTCACATGCACCCAAGAGCAACACCATCAGTCGACTCTGATCGCCATGCATGAGCCAACACCGCCACTACTCACCCTGCCACCGGAGCTGCAGATTGAAATCGCAGAACTCGTCGACAGCACGTCGCTACTCGCATTGCGACAAGTCAACCGCGAACTCGCCGCCAACACCTTTGAAGTCTTTGGTCGGCGCTTCTTCTCCTACAACCGACATGCCACCACCAACCACTCCCTCAGAGTCCTGCGAGACATCACCGCTACGCCTGAACTTGCGCGACACTTCAAGAAACTCGAATTCATCGCCATAGGCACGGGCCTCGAGTATGACGAGTACAGCAGCATGCCAGGCGCGTATCCGCTGGAGACAGATGAAGCGGGACCTTGGCGTCGGGAGGTCGACGATGCGTACGGATGGCAGGATAGTGGCGTGCTCCACGACATCTTCGAGAACCTCGCCCGCACACCCGGCAACCAATGTTTGACCATCGAATACCGCAAGTATCGAACGATCGGTGCCTTCCACCTCGCACAGGCCACTGATGACCAACCCACGGCTCCCGATTCAACTTTGCCGGAAGCCAATCTCGCACACGTCTACGGACTGGTGACCTACCAGAACAACGTCCGACCGTGGATTGATGAGTGGGAAGTCCGGGGCCAGTCTCCACTCAATATCGTCCAAGCCATTCTCGAAGCGCTGTTCAAATCGAGCTACCGACCCTCAGGGCTCGCTCTGTCAATCCCTAGTACGGGCATCATGCGTCAAGGCGTTGATTATACCGACACGTGGATCACTCGTCTGTCAGCCAAGGAACGCGAGGGGCTCAATCAGGTGTGCCGCAGACTCAAGAATTTCGAACTGAACCTCCACGACGCTGGGAGTCTTTCTCCCACCGTCCAGCGACTTCTCCCAGAAATGTCGAATCTCCGCTGCCTCAGTGTCTCCAGCACCAGCACCCCCGTCCTGGAGACCATTGCCCGCCACCTGGCCACCAAGTCCCTACAGAAGATCCACTTGACCAACGTGTTCGGCCCACCAGAAGGTTTGCAAGCATTCCTCAGCCACTACACCAGCAGCTACGAGGAAATCCTGCTTGACTGCATCCTGTTTTGGACTCCAAGCAGCAGGAAAGTCTTCGAATACATGATACGCTCTTACACCAAGCTCCAGATCTTCAAGGTGAGACTTCTGGTGGTGCACATAGACCATGGACAACTGCCGTGGCAATATCATGCGCAGAATCTCCGCCTCTACAAGGAGGAGTCTGATGCGGTCTACCATACTTACCGAGGAGAGGAGAAGATCAAAGGGGCGCTATCCATGGCTGGGCAGCCAGATTGGTTGTCTTCTAACTGAATGAGAGTTTCACCGACACCACGGGCAATGGAGACGGAGGCTGGAGGTCCACCCGGCATGAGTATAAGGCTTTCAAGTGGACCCTGGATGGACATGCAGTGAATCATGGGAAATTGAAATATATCATACGGGGAAAGGAGACGACCAGCAGTGGCGAATGCAAATAAAAAGAGTGTTGTAGTCAAGCGACAAGGCAATCACAACGGTGGACACTTATCGCGACGTCGCGGACAGCTCCTAGTGTATTGGGAGAGATAGAACTGTCTCACGCACAGTACTTCTACCAAGCCTTTACTCTCAATTCACCTCCCGATCAAAACCTCATCAACCCCCTAACGGCCTCTTTCCTCGCGAGCACGTCCCGTCACTAACCTGCCTCCTCCATAACCCACCCTCCAACCCCATCGCTCCAGGATACAGCGCGATCTCCCTTACCAAATCGTCCAACACATAAGTGATCGTCAAAGACTTAGCATGCACCCTCCACGCCTCGCGTACATCCTGGAGGAGGTTGTGGATCTTTCCACATGCTATGAAGCATTCGTATGAGCTGGAAAAGATGAGGGAGAGGAGGTGGAGAGCGGAAGGCTTGAGGACGGGGAGGAAGCTAGAAGAGCCAGGGGGATTGAAGTCCGTATCCGATTGGTGAGAGGAAGGACGGGATGGGTACTATCATGGTGATGAAGCAAAGGTCAAAGCGTATAAAGTGACAGAAGAATCTTAGAGGATATGAGAGATGCCATTCGGCTAGGCTACAAGAGGGTATAATTCGTTCGTGCAAGAAAGTGTCAGAGGGGATTCACCTCCTCCTCCTCCCACCTCCCACGCATGCGTACAAGCATCCATCCATTCATTACATCAACCAAAGCACAGCCTTCACTCCCTCCCCTACTGCACCTTCCCCTCACCCGTCACATCGACAATGACCTTCCCAGCCGCACGGCCCGTCTTCTGTCGCTTGTAGGCGTCGACAGCCTGCTCAAAGGGGAACGTCTGGTCGATGACGGGCTTGACCTGGCCGTCGACGAACCAGTTGCCGAACTTGTTCAGCGTCTCCTCCTTGACGTCCGAGACGACGAGCACAAACTTGCGCTTGCCGCCGCCAAGGAAGCTGGGGAAGAGCGAGGCGCGGAGGGCGAACTTGAGGAAGGCGAGCGTGGGCCCGCTGGCGACCTCGGCGAACTTGGCCGTCGGCGTGGTGTAGGTGTGGGCTTGGAAGTAGAGGTCCGGGTCGCTGAAGACGTTGTCGACGACGTGGTCGAAGGGCTTGGCGGCGCGGAGTTGGTCGATCAAGGGCCGCGCGTTGTAGTCGAAGACCTCGTCGGCGCCCAGCGAGCGGCAGAGTTCGGCGTTGCGGCCCGAGCAGGAGACGGCGACGTAGGCGCCGACCGACTTGGCGATTTGGATGCCGAAGGTGCCGACGCCGCCGCTGCCGCCGTTGATGAAGACGCGGGAGCCTTTCTGGATGTACGGGACGATGGAGTCGTGGGCGGTGATGGCGGCGACAGGGGCGCCTGCTGCCAAACTAGATAATAGTCAGCAGATGTTGGGAATATGGCGTATTGTGAATGTACATACAGCGGCGAGACGCCTTGTGGGAGAGTAGTGACACGATCCGCAGGCGCAGCAATGTACTCAGCCAAAGCACCACCAGCCAGAGGATTGGTGCTAGCGGCGCCGAAGATGAGATCGCCTTGTCGGAGCTTGGAGCCTTGGGCGGGAGTGACGATGCGGCCGGCGATGTCAAATCCAGGGGTGGCCGGCTTCTTGATCATCAACTTGCCCACGAACGCTTCGGCCGGCTTGTAGTCGACCGGGTTGAGGCCCACGGCGAGCACCTGGACGAGATGTTCCTTGGGCGAGGGCTTCGGGAGGGGCTCCGATTGGTGAATCTGGAGGTGTTTCTCGATGCCGCCGTCGGCCGAGGCGTACTTCCACACGCGCATCGTGGTGGGGGTTTCTTTGCCCATGGCGAGTGATGTGATGTGCTGGAGGGGTGGATGTCGAGGGTGTTGGTGGTGGTGTGCTGGTAGGAGAGAGGCAAGGCAAAGATGCAAAGGTGTCTACTTGGCCAGTATTAAATTTGGTCACGGCGTACAAAGGTTGCGCAAGGAGATTCTATTCCCCCGATCACATGTGCGACCGGCGGCGATCTTCAAAGTGTGTCGAGCAGTGACGATGACGGAATTGAGAGGCCGGCCAGTGACGGTTTGCTGTGTCCGCATGCATTTCGGTGGTGGGAAGGGGTCATTGTTCGAGATTGAGTCGCAGCTGGATCTTTTCTTTGTTTACATCTGATCTACAGGGTGGATGTAATTGTGGTGCGGTGGGGGTAGCTCCCGGACGAGGCGGAATCCACAAACTCCACTGGTGGATGACGGTTGAAAGTGTCTCCGCCTGCAACTTCATCCCCGGACGTAGGATCCCACTACCTCCAGCACACCAACAACACGGAACAATTTATTCGACAGCGACGTCATGAATAGTGTGGCTACCACTTCAATGGCTTCACGTCAATCTTTCTATTTCCGACCATGTTTCTGTCATACATCCTCTTCTTCCTCCTAACAGTACCATTCCTGGACGCCTGCCACATCCTAACACGAAGCAATTCAACTACCATGTCCACCTTCTTAGTTTTTGGCGCGACCGGAGGCACAGGCCGCCACTTCATCAACCTCGCCCTGGAAGAAGGCCACCGCGTGAAGGCCATTGTCCGCACACCCTCCAAACTCGCCTCCATCCGAAACCCCAATCTCCAGGTCATTCAAGGCTCCATCACCGACGACCCTCTCCCGCATCTGGACGAGTGTGTGCGCGGATCAGACTATGTGGTTTCGATGCTGGGTGATGCTGGAATGCAGATGCGGAGCAAGATTAACACGGCATTTGTGAAGAAGCAACTCGTTCCCTCCATGCGGAAGAACGGCGTCAAGAGGTTCTTGTATCAGGCGGGTGGATTGAGCAAGCCGTACAAGGAGTACTTCAGTCCTTACCTCTGGATGTTGAGACATACGGTGGGAAATGCGTACGCTGGTGGGTACGACTTCATGGTGACAGAAAGGTTGCGCTGATTTTCCATTTCCAGGCCAACACGCAGACAACGAAGCCGTCATGAAGTACCTCGCCGAAGACGCCATGGACATCGAATGGATCGTGCATCGCGCTGGAATCGGATCAGAAGGCTCCCAGGGCACTTTGAGGAGATCGCCAAATTCCGAGAGCAAGTACAGTGTCGCCACTTTCCGCGATTGTGCGGCGTACAACCTCAAGACTGTGCAGGATAAGGCTGCCGTGCATACTTCTTGTCACAGCTGCTATATTGAGTGAAGCATCTACCGGATCCGCAAGATGGGACGAGAAGCGAGATGTGTCCAGAATTTGCTCGGCTTCGCAATGACGTGCTATTATTCTGTCACAGAGCCAAGGCACAGCTGGCACACATCCGTGACCCAACACTATAACATGGGGAAATATACCACTGTTTGCGATGTCCTGCAGCCTATTCGCAGAAGTTCGGATGACTTCGGCAATGGCATGACCAAGCAGTTGGAAGAATGCCAGCAGGCTTCTCGGCATCTTTCTCCACCACGAACACAAGAAGTATGTCTGCAGTCTCGCCAGCCTTTCGGTCGACAGGACCCTCACACCGCCAAGATGCATATGACTAGGACCGTTGAGGCAGGGTCCGGGTGAATTCCACGGACCGGGTAGCTTGTCGAGAGAACTCGTGTTCGCGAAGACGGGGCTTGGCTGAAGGTCGTTGTGTGATGGGTAGTTCCGTCCTACCCTTCTAGACCAGATGTGACGATGTTCGAAATTCAAGATTCCTGTTCCACGTTCAACGAGATCTTGGATGTCATGTTTCATGTGTCAAGAAAGTTGATGCCCACGTGCTGATCGCGATGTCATCAAACGGCTGCGCAACCGCTGGGCCGGCTCGTGGCAGCCAAGACACGCTAGGGAAGTGTATGTACGAGTCGGGACGAGATGGAATCTCTGATCGTGCTCTCGCATTGTTTCGTCAATCACCGCCCAAAAAGCAACCACACCCACCACCCACCTCACCTCACCTCACCGTCGCCGCCACCACTCCACCCTCCACCCATCACCACCGTCGCCCTCTCCGCCACACCACCCCTCCGATCTCTTCCGCCCTCGCATCACCGCTTGGCACTTCCTTCGACCGCCATGCTGCCAACACCCTCGTCCTCGATGCGCGCCAGTAGAGACGATTAACACCCGGCTTCACCTCACCTCCCTTGGCGCCAACACGTGCTGGACACTGCCTCACTCGCTTCTACCACTTCATCTCACGAGCACCGAATCTCCAACCCTATTCCGGACGTCAATACCTCCCACATATCTCGAAACGGCCAATCAATCCTCCCAAGACGAGCCCCGCTCAAAGCACCACTCCAGGATGAATGTATCCGGCGTGGACGAGGACAGCTGGTGGAAGGACACCTTCGCGCCGCTCATCGAGCTGTGGAGGTTGATTGCCAACAGCATCCCACGCCGCATACAGATCCGCCGCCCGCGATTCAACTTCATTACGGGCCACTACATCTATATCATCAGTGCCACCTTCATCTTCTCATGGATTGTCTACCCGGGAGGCCCTCACGATTCCAGCGACGAGGCTACGTACATGCACTATATCGATGCTCTCTTCTTCGGTGCTGGAACCGCCACGCAATCTGGCTTGAACACCATTGACGTCAACGCCTTGCACCTCTACCAGCAAATAACGTTCATGCTGGGATCATGTGTCTGCACTCCTGTCTTCGTCAACACCATTGTCGTCTTCGTCCGCCTGTACTGGTTCGAAAAGAGATTCGAACACATCGTCAAGGACATTCGGGAGCAGCGGAAGAACAAGACTCCGAGCCGCAGTCGAAGTCAGATGCGAGCCGATCCTGTACACGACGATCCGGATGCACTGGAAAGAGGTGTCAATGGGCGGCCAATACAGGTAGTACGGGACAACGTGCAAGCTACGAGGACTGACAACGACGATGCAACGGACGAAGAGCACGCCAAAGCGGAGGAATTCGCTGAAAAGCACGGCATTGAGACCACACAAGCTGTGACTCCCTCCCCAGAAGGCAGTCAAAAAGACAATGACCCCCAGAACGAGAAGTCTGCCCATACAGAACAGGACCGCGAATCGGGCTCAGATGATACTATCACAGACCCTGCAGTTCAGGAAGGTCAGAAAGCTGGCCAACACACCCCACCACAATCACCAGACGAGGAACCTCAAACACCCTTTCTTGGTCTCAAACGAGAAATCACCTTTGCCGATGAGGTGCCTCCCAGCGGCAGGCAGTCTCCCACGCTCGAACGCGTTTCAGAACGCCGGGATTCGTCAAAGCACATCGAGTTTCTAGAGCGTCAGAACAAGCATCGAAAGGAAGGTGGTGCTCTTTACATCCCAGGACCGCGAGAGCTGGACGAAGGCGCGAAGATCGAACCTCTTGATCGTGATCGTGCATTGCGACGGCTCAATACTCACAATTCAGCCATATCTCGCCCAGAAAGCACCAGAAGCAGAAGCATCGACGCACGTGTTGAGAATGCCGACACGGAGAATCATCCAGTTCGACGTGGTATTACCATTGACGAGCCGGATCATCCCGGTCACCGCAACCACGACGATGCCGCTTCAACCTCAGGGAACGACCATGGCAAAGGTCCGCTCTTCCGTCGTGGACACAGCAAAGGGATCAGTATTAGTGATGCACCTCGTAGCTTTGCCCGGACGTTTTCTAACCTCACCGCCTCTCGAACCAGGGAGAGGAATGACGATCCAATGCCGTACCTCAGCTGGACAGCCACTACGGGCCGCAACAGTGCGTTTCTTGGACTGAGCCAAGAACAACGCGAGGAGTTAGGTGGTATCGAATACCGCTCCCTCAAGACGTTGGCTTGTATTCTTATCGGCTACTTTGTCGGTTTCCACCTTTTGGCAATGCTGATATTCTTGCCGTGGATCTTGAGAGACGGCTATTACCGCGACATTCTCGAAAACACCTGGCTGCAAAGTCCAGTCTGGTGGGGCTTCTTTACCCCAGCCTCTCTGTTCAACGATCTAGGCCTCACCCTCACGCCAGACTCGATGATCAGTTTCCAGGATGCCATCGTGCCGCTTCTCTTCGGCTCGTTCTTCATCATCATCGGCAACACTGGCTTCCCCTGCATGCTACGATTCATCATCTGGACCTTGAGCAAGTTTGCCTTTCGTGGAACCCCGTTGTGGGAGGAGCTGCGCTTCTTGCTTGATCATCCTCGGCGCTGCTTTACGCTGCTCTTCCCGTCCAAGGCTACGTGGTGGTTGTTCTGGGTTCTTGTCGGTCTAAACGGCATCGACTTGATCTTCTTCATCATCCTTGATCTCAACGAGTCCGTGGTCGAGGACATGCCAGCCGGTATTCAAGTGCTGAACGGCTGGTTCCAAGCGACATCCACGCGAACGGCAGGTTTCGCATCAGTCACACTTTCAGAACTTCACGCCGCCATCCAGGTCAGCTACATGGTCATGATGTACATTTCGGTCTTTCCAATCGCTATCTCCGTGCGTAGGACGAACGTCTACGAAGAGAAGTCTCTGGGTATCTTTGGTGGCGAAGAAGAGGGAGGCGAAGAGAGTCAGAGCTACGTCAGCCAGCATTTGCGTCGACAGCTGTCCTTCGATTTGTGGTACATCTTCTTGGGACTCTTCATCATCTGCATTGTCGAGGGAGATCGGATCGCCAACACCAATCAATACGCTTTTACGACGTTCAGCGTGCTGTTTGAGATCGTCTCAGCGTACGGCACTGTTGGACTCTCGCTCGGCTATCCTGGAATCAACGCCTCCTTCTCGGCCGAGTTCAGAGTCATCAGCAAACTCATCATCATCGCCATGATGATTCGTGGCCGTCACCGTGGTCTGCCATACGCTCTCGATCGCGCGATCTTACTCCCCAGCGAGAAGCTTCAACAAAAGGAAGCAGAGGATGCCGAGCTCCGGAACCAGCGTCGCAGGAGTACATTCGCAGAAGGACCCACTGACCCCAAAGAGCTCAACCGCAGCCAGACGTGGTCGTCGCGTGGTCCGCTGGACGAGTCTGGTCTCCCCCTGCAAAACACCGGCATCGACCCCGCCATGACAGCCGGTGCTGGCGGCGAACGCAATGCAGATACGATGCACCGGATGAACACCCGCCGATCCACCGCCCTGAGCACTCACAGTCAAACTGGAGGCAAGCACAAGCACAGCAAGAGTCTGACGGGCATCGCTCTGGGTGCTTTGAATGCTGGACCGACCATCTCGAATCATGATTAGGAGCTGGTCATCGATGACGAGTGGGGTTTTATCACGGCGGACGATAACTGGAGGAAATAGATTTTCTTTTTGATAACATTTGTGTTTGGAAGTTTGTCAAATTCTTGGAGCGTTCTGAGCGATTATACCCGACAGCAGTGTGTATGGATCAATGGATGGTATGGACATGGACATAG